>NC_136523.1:37848936-37863936 GCF_053919585.1 Euprymna scolopes
CAGTTACGCAATACTACATAGGTAGTAGCAAACATTTCTCCTTCTACAAAATCTGAACTCTGTATTCGCCAGTATCCGCCAATATCTGCCAGTACCCGCTCGTAATCACCAGTACATAACAGTGATGACAATCACAACCAATGGCTTCTGCTAGCTGTCATTGCCAGACAATGCCAGTGGTTTCATTTTGGTCACGGCCGTCAATGTTTGTTATTTTTCAGGGCCGTAGTTTAATTTGTTTTGGGGTGGTGAGGATCCTTTACCGAATCTGTCCTAGCTTTGTGGTTTACTTCCACCGGGCAACGTCGGAACACGGATTGTGCTAGTATATAATAAAATAAAAGACGAGAATTAAAAGTTAAATATAGCTTTGTTATATCTCTTTAATCTGATGATATGATAAAGTTTTATTTAACTTTTAATTTATTATTATTATTATTATTATTATTAACTTTTACTTATTATTATACTAGCGGGAGTACCCAGCGTTTCCCGTGTGTGGAGAGGTGGTGTAGGCGGAGGATGAAATCAGAGAGAGGCGTTAAAAAAAGTAGGCAGGCAAGTTCGAACCCGTAATGCAAAGAAGGAAAAGAAGGTGAAAAGAAAAATTTAACGTCTTAGCTGATGCGTCCATCGCAAAATAGAAAGTCGCGAGCGTTCAAATTAAGGGTAGTCATTGTAAGGCGTATGATGACTTTGCAAAGAATTTCGACGAAAAAAGTGACCCCCTTCTTGTAGAAAACGGTGAAAGAATAAATGTTTTGGGCCAATTTTTCGATATATGTCGTCCGAGACATCAAGCTTTAAAACGATACCGATTTTGTAACGGTCCGATGCGTCTGTCGAAAGTTTTTGCGTGACATACAAACACACACACGTACCCACACATACTCACACATTTTACCTTTTATGTTATAGATATGTGTGTGTTTGTGTTTGTGTGTGTGCAAGAGCGTTCGTGCAGTATTTTATATTTGATATATATTCACATAAAAAGAACTGAAAATACCTGTTTGTTCTTTTTTTTTTTCAAATTTTCGAGCTTCAGATTGAATAAGTAATCATTGATAAGGAACATCCTCTCTAACATTTAAAAACTTATTGACTGACTAGCGGGGGGACTATATCGTAAAATACGCTTAAATATGATATTTTAATTTGTCCAGACTTCGTATATATATTATTATAGAGTCGTAATTTCAAAAGCAAAAAAAAGTATCATGGTGCCATTTATATATATAAAAGCGAAAATGTGTGTGTGTGTGTGTGTGTGTGTGTGTGTGTGTGTGTGTGTGTGTGTGTGTGCGTGTGCGTGCGTGCGTTTTCGTGTATGTCCAAGAAAGGCTTTTTTCTGAGAAGCGTTCAGTTGCCTCACAACTTCTTAAAACTTTTTATATCGCGCCTAAATGATAATATCTACGAGTTAACAACCGGGGTCGCCTGTCTATTTAATTTTTCCGACTTTCAAAAGATAAATATTCAACAATTTTTGATCGCCGCATGTGCATTAAGCTTTTTCGTATAAAAAAAAAGATAAATAAATAAATTTAAAAAAAAAAAGCGAACAGACTCGCGGTAAATAAAACGCTGTCACGCACTCAAAGTTGGCGTCATTAAGTCGTCAAAAACGGGCACCTGCCGTTAAACGTCACACTTTTTCTTTTCTTTTTTTTTTTTTTTTTACACACTTTATTATTTTCCAACTGCGTGTCAAGGCTTCGGGTTTTTTTTTTTTTAAACAAATACCCGGCCAACGATTTTTTTTTTTCATTTACCCAAAAACACACACACCTCCAAACACCCGGGCAACGCCAGGTTCTCCCCCCCCCGCTAGTTAAAACTAAAAGCAAAACTGTAGCACCAAAGTTGATGACGTTACCACTGTACCAACGTGACACGCATATGAACTGATTAAACATAAAAATAAACTAAGATACATGAACAAAATATATAACAATGTTTTTTTTTTTTAAATTGACCCCATTTTGACCCGTTAAGAATTATTTTAACCGCTAAAAACAGATAAAAGAAGGGTCCATATAAAATCCAATCATTTGAGGTCCCTGGCGTCGCTCTGCAGCTTTTAATTTCGGAGGAGATAGTGTTTGAAAATATGGAGACAGACAGACAGACAAACACAGTGAGTTTTATAAATTAGATTATCATCATTAGTATACTAATGGGAAAAATGTTGGAGTTATGGCTAAGCAGTAGCAATGATAGATTCTTTTTCTCTCCGTCTTAGCAGAAGCCCGGACCAAAGGCCCGGGTGGGTTCTGTTGCGTCCCAAGAGAGAAGTGTGCTGTCAGCAGCACCGAGAGCCAGAAAAGAAAAAAGAGAAAGGGGGTTGACCTTTCTTTGAACTGCGTCACGTGCTCAGTGTCTGATTGGGCAAACCAGAAAGGTAGTTGACTGTTAGCTTCAAGATTCAAAACTTTTTGCCAGCGATGGGGTGCTGGCTGCGCATGGGCGTCCTCAGCAGGCTTTGTCACTCACTTTTTCATCGCCATGCTGATACCGACGAACCCATCTCCTAACTGTGATGACATCAGCTGTATCACCTTTTTTTTTACATGGAGTTGACCACTTATCAAGGCCCAATGGCCACTCAGGGATAAGGGTTATTGTGTGTACAGTAATCAAAGGGATAGTGTAGCAATAGTATTGGAGAATTGGTAAGGTGTCATTACTTAGGGGGGGGGTTCATCAGGAATTTGTTTGTGTTGGACTTGAAGACATCCAGGTTGAAGTCGGGAGGGAAACAGGCAAGCGGGACAGAGTTCCACAGGCGTGCACTTCTAAGAAAGAAGCTTTGTTCATGGTATCTACGTTTTGATTTAGGCACAGATAGGGAGTGGGGAAAATTATTGACGGTGGTTTCAGCTAGTCGTAATAATAATAATAATAAATAATAATGTGTAACAGGCGCCGGTAAATGTTGATCGGTTCATTTTCTTCTGCATTGAGGAATTCAATGACGCATTTCTGCTTCTGTCGCACTTCTATATTAAGGGTTGGCTTCTTAGAGTTTCACACCGTCAATATCTGCAATCAAGAGATAAAGCATGAATTTGGGTAATATTATCTTGATTTTAATTATTAAACTTACATGAGTAGATCGCCTTTTTTAAACTTAAAAACTCGACAACTAAAACCCCCTCCCCTAACTAAACCGACCTAAACCTTCAGATCCATCGCCTCCCCTCACCACTAACATTTAGCGCACTCTTTTCACCCCACTTCTCCCTCATCTCTATGTTCCTATCATTCAGCTATTGATTTTCTATAGTCCTGTGTTTTTAGCATGGGTCCTACCACCAAATTTTATTTACTTCAGCCTCAAACTGTGTCACATTTTATTTCAAAATGATTTTGGAGAGAATTACTCCCGGAATTTTATTAAAACATTACTTGGATCTTTTGGGAAGTCGCAATCTGACATCAGGAGTAACTACATCATCAACTACCTTTTCACTCCGGACATGAGAACCTTTGAACAAAAAAACGACATCCTGAAATTAATTGACGTTCCGAACACTCTTCTTCCGAAAAAGTGAGGTAATGTCCGTTAATTATGTTCTAGTCCCAGCTCTAATATCCTAAAAATTGCAAATTCTCCACCATCAACAGCAACATATTTCCTTGAATCACCATCTTAATCTGGACTGAGATTGTATTTCTCACAGAGGAACTTCTATTTATTTGGAGGTTTTTTTTATATAAAATATTACGATACTGCTTTGCACTCAACAAGGACCCCCCCCCCAAAAAAAAAACTATTGAAAAGCATATATATGTATATTTTCTCAGTTGTCGTTTTTTTTTTTCTTAGTGTCCCTTGGCTATTTAGATCTTTATATTTTTGTACTTTTTTATATCCATTTTTTATATCCTTTTTTATATCAATTTTATTCTATATGTAATAACTTTATATCTCTTATAACTTTTCCATCGTACTGTATACCGATACTTTATGGCTGACTGGGATAGCTTCCGTACATTCATATCTGATTTACCTCTGCATTCCATGTTTAAAAAGGATGTGTCCTCTATAGTAGGAGAAGCCCCAATCCTTCACGAAAAACACCCGTCTAACTGAATCCTCTGTGAAAAATTTTCCCCTACTCTTTATCTGTGCCTAAATTAAAACGTAGATTCCATGAACAAAGCTTCTTTCTTAGAACTGCACGCCTGTGGAACTCTGTTCCGTCTGTCTGCTTCCCACCTGACTACAACTTTGATGTCTTCAAGTTCAACGTTAACAAATTCCTAATGTTCCGCCCTCTAAAGTAAACACTTCATTAAATCTCTACACCAACGTACTGTACTTGCAACAACCCTTATCCCTGAGTGGCTTACGGGCCTTGATAAAGTGGTGCCCACCGTGTAAAAAACAACTTTTATTATCTATTATTACTCTATAATCCTTATATTTTTATATCTTTTCATCCCATACTCCTTTGTATCTTTATCCCCTTATTTAACCGTTCGTTTATCCTCTAAAAACGTTCTATCCTTTATATCTTATCACCTCACATTTATTATCTCAATATTATTCCTAATAATTTATATTTCTTTTAAGCACTGTTATAATTTCAGATAAAATATACTGACATAACATAAACCCCATATTTCATGCAAACCTTTTCCATGGCTATAACTCTTTAATACGTATGATTAAACAAACATCTTCCTTCGATTAACGTCCCATATATTATCCCAGAGAGTCTAATCACACATTTTGTCCTATTATAACAGATATTCCATACACCTCCTATAAAGATTCATTTAGTTCCCCCAAAGAGCCTCAATGTTTTATTTCGCTCCGAATGTAACTATCGCTAGACGTCGCATCCCTATTATGTTAAGTAGTATCTTCTCTCCTCTACTGATGAGAAGCATTAGGCTTCGAAATACCATGGTATGAAGAGTTTTCACTTGCACTACACCTCCAATTAATTTATAAACTTACTGAATAAATAAATAAATCTGTATATATTAGTATATAGTTTTCTATCGTCATTTTCTTTCTTTACACACACACACACACACACACACACATACACACACACACACACACATATATATTGTTTTAACAAAAACCAAGACATTAAAAAATGGATTGATAGCAACAAATAGTGTATTGGAATTTACACTTTATGTCATTTATTTGTATATGCTCTGTAGTAACAACAAGCTTCGTAAATTGAGTGGTTTGCATGAATAAAATGTGAAATCTAATTGAATAAACACATTTACACCCACACACACACCCACACACACCCACACACACACACACACACACACAATTTATAAAAGTGAAATTGTATGTCTGTCTGTGTGTGTCTGTGTGTGTACATTTTCCTACGCAATAACTCTGTCAATTTTTAATCTACAGCCTCGAAATTTGATATACAAGGAACTGAGATTTGGGAAAATCGATGTAATCGGTTTTCGGACAGAAATTTGACGATTAAGGGGTTAAAGTTCAACGATTTCACCTTCGAGAACTCTACCCAACTCCTCCGAAAATTTTGGGTCTAAACACTTGAAATTTTATATATAGGTTCTTTGGACATGGATCTAACTTAATAACTAACTTAATAACTTGATTTAAGCCCTAAACAATAAAGGTTAAGAGGTCATAACAGGCGTTAAAGCTTTAAAAATTGACCGCTTTTTTTTCCTTATTGAAAATTATAAGAAGGCTATAGCAATGCAGGAAACCGGCAGTTGTATTGGCGTGACGTATCAACAAAAATGGACAAACGAAAGAAGGTCTTATTTGTTTTGTTATTTTATTTAACTTCGTTTTGAAAAAGAGATGTTATCTCGAAATATTAAGACCTCCACCATCCCGATTACATCAAACAGTAACTTCATATTTACTGATTTGTATTGTTATTATCTTGCAAAATAAATTTGATATACGAGGTTGAATAAAATAAAAATAAGATCTTTCGTTTGTCCATTTTTTTTTACGTCACGCTAATACAACAGCCAGTTTCCTGCGTTGCTATAACTTTCTTATACTCTTCCATATCTATTTCCCAGCAATGCTTCAAGCAAACTATCTTTCTCTAATATATATATATATATATATATATATATATATATATATATATATATATATATATATATATATAAGATACCTCACTTTTGGAACGACCCTCATATATATATATATATATATATATATATATATATATATATATATATATATACGAGCAAACAGTTAATAAAACATGTTAAAAAACACTTTGAAAAAGAGTCTAGAAACATATTTAATCTGAAAAGGGAACACTTCATAAGTGGATAGTCCTTAATCCGCGGAGTTTTGAAGAAATACTTTCCTTCTCATCAAATGGTAGGAATTAGAAAAATGCGGGATTGGATTTTGCATACAAAAGTATTTGATAAAACTGCAAGTAAGTCAAAGATCTTACTTGATAACAAAAAATTACAGCAGAGGGAGTATGGTGAAGAAAAAGGTGATTACACGTGAATGGATAGTCTGGTGAAAGATAAATAATCCAATGACGGTAAAATCCAAAAATATAACTTCAAGAAAGTTAATTGAATTTTCATTTGCAGTTTTTATTTATTTATTTATATATATATATATATATATATATATATATATATATATATATATATATATATATATATATATACTGGACTACTCGTGACCCGTCGAGGTGGCACAAGGGCTTATAGTTCGTCAGAGCATCCACCATTAAAATATTTGTAAAACAGGATGAATGCAACATTTTGTTGATGGGACAGTGGCTGAAGCTTAGTTGATAGTGCCGGCATATTTATAATGATCCGTTCATTATATCATAAAATTATCTAGTATACACACATATACATACACACACACACACACACACACACACACACACACACATATATATATATATATATATATATATATACTAGACTACCCGTGACCCGTTGAGTCAGTATGTTATATTAGCTATGAAATTCATGTATGAGCGTGACACTTGTGACGTAAAGAAAATAGTTTTTTTTTTTTGTCATAACAGAAACATTTCTTTGAAAGTATATTAAAATGAAAAAAGAATATAGATAGATTTCTATGAGTCGATCTGTTTATTATAATTGATTGTTTTTGAAAAAAAAATTACAGTTACTGAATTATAAGTGGTTGGCCATACTTATAGGTAAATGTGCACTGAACAGATACCATAATACTTATTATAGTTAAATTCAAATTTTGATATATCTGCTTTTTTTTTTTACATCGTTCATTTCTGTATTACGTTTAAGCTATTTTAAACCCTACCCTTCCCATGTTAAATAATAATTTCGAAATAATAACGTTAATATTTCAGTGCGCAGGTCATGCGTGCATGTGCAACCGGATGTTGTAAACCGGAAAGTGGGTTACATACATCGTTGCAAGGTCATTTGAGTTTTATAATTACACACACACACACACACACACACACACATATACATACATATATATATATATATATATATATATATATATATATATATATATATATATACACACACACGAGGGTCGTTCCAAAAGTGAGATCGCCTTTTTTAACTTAAAAACTAAAATGTTGAAGAGCTACGAAGACGGGAATGGTACCATTAAAACGAGTGACCTGTTGTCCTCCAGACTTTTTTTTTTTTCAACATAGTCACTTTCTCTATGCACTTTGGCAACAAGCCTCTTTTAATATCTTGATCGTAAAAGTCCGGGGCGCTTTCTCACTCATATCTCCGTCGCCACTCTAAAATCGACGAACTCATCTCCTTAATGTGTTGTTATCAACTGTAACGCGTTCGTTAACATTCAACAGGCGCCGGTGAATGTTGATCGGTTCTTTTTATGACTTTTTTTTTCTTTTTCAAACGCAGGAAGCGCAGTATACAGACACACGGATACTTCATAAACGTATGAGGAAAAAAAGAAAACCGTTTTGTCCGACTACAATTTCCGACCTCGCATGTCCAAAGATTAATTCTCAAACTTATTTGATGGAAATATGCCGGCAACGGATTTGGTCGGATTATCGAGCGACGGATTAAGAATAATTACCGGCGAAAGAAGATTTATTCAAAACCGAAATCATTCCTATTTTTCTTTTCTTTTTTTTTTTTTAATTATTTATCTTCCGCCATTTTTTTTTTTTTTTTTAAATGCGTTTTAAAAAATTCAATATGGCGTCTGTTATAAAAATATTTATCGGTTGATATGCACCTATCTCATAATGGATTTGGTAATGTAGTCCATTTCATTTTATTATATTTTATTTTTTTATTTATACTAACAGATCTACCCGGCGTAGCAAATGTGTATTATATTACTATCACCATCATGTCGTATTATTACGTTGCGAAGTGGTGTTCTTATAAACCATTGTGAGTGTGTGCCGCGTTACTAAATGTCTATAGTCGTGGCCTTCGTTATAAAGATGGCCGGCCAGCTGAAAAAATGACGTCGTCGCCGAGGTCCCAACAAGCAAGATATGTGGAACTCTTAGACTGTCAATAATGAACAGTAATTTTTACAGACAGCGTTACAAAACTTCAAAATTGGATTAAAATAAAGAAATAAAGAAAGAACACGATTTATACTGAAACTCATCTAATATTAATAATAAAAAAATAATTTAAAAAAAACACAAGTTATTTGTTTAAGTATATTATAAGCAATTGAATATTTCGTTGTATTATAGATTTTAAAGATTAGAATGCGTTCTTTAATTACTTATAAATTACATTTTAAAAAAGTGAAGGAACACGATTTGATTTGAAATAAACTTGAAGTTTATTTAATATAATTAAATGAAAATTATGCATGTAAGATTATGAATATTTGAAGCAGAACACAAGCAAAACATTTGATATGAGTTAAGACAATAAACAAATATTAAAATTAAACTTTTTTTAAAGCAAAATGAATATTTTTTAAAATCAAAATGAATATTTTTTAATCAAAATGAATATTTTTAAATCAAAATGAACCACAATATTTTTTTCAAAATCAAAAACAATATTTTTAATAAATTCATGAAATATTGCACAGTAAAAAAATTAACCTAAAGAAAAAATCATGTTTCTTATTTAAGATTATTTCACCACATAACAAAAATAACATGCAAAATCATTTTTTTATATCCATATTTTCAGTTTGTTAAAATACGTGGGTTTGTATTACTGTACACATAGATTCGAAAAAGTTGTCAAAAAACAAATATATAACAAATAAATGTTATCAAAGGCAAGATAAGTTACTTTTCTACCAAACTGGATATATTTTTCGTGTTTTTATTCAATGTAACATGTTTATTCAGCTCGAAAAACATAGTGTTTACCGATGTATTCGAAAATTCCAGATGGCGTCTGATTCTCTCTTTAACACGGTAAGTTTGGGAAAAGGTGTTATAAATAAAAAACCGGATAAAATACTGTTAAAAACTCGCTCAATATATGTTACCGTGACATAGGTTGACATATATTCGGCGGGTTTTTAATAGTATGTTGTATAGTTTTTTATTTATAACACCTTATCCCAAACTTACCGTGTTAAAGAGAGAATCAGACGCCATCTGGAATTTTCGAATACATCGGTAAACACTATGTTTTTCGAGCTGAATAAACATGTTACATTGAATAAAAACACGAAAAATATTTGGTAGAAAAGTAACTTATCTTGCCTTTGATAACATTTATTTGTTATATATTTGTTTTTGACAACTTTTTCGAATCTATGTGTACAGTAATACAAACCCAATTACGTTAATGAAATGAATTGTACTTATTTACTATGCTTCCCCACGGGACAGAGTTAGACACCAGGGTCGTTTTTTAACGTGGAGAAAAGGTACAAAAATAAAAATTGTCTCAGTCGTGAAGGATTTCTCCTCCACCGAAAGAGAACAAGAAATAGAATGCAGCATCTGGAGAACAGATACTACACTTTGATTTGGTCCCGAAGGCCAAGGCTGTTTAAGACCACGAGTGAACGCGCGTTTTTTTTTTTTTAGTTTAGTTTCATATATATATATATATATATATATATATATATATATATATATATATATATATATATATATATAAAATTTTACAGCATACAAAACTAATGAAAATGCGAGACAACATCGACTCTTTAAAACACGATTTTTTTAAGCTGTTGACATATATATATATATATATATATATATATATATATATATATATATAAAATAAAAAAAAATTAAAAAAAAAAAAGTATTTTTAAATTTTATCTTTCTAGCTTTAAAAAAAAGTTTAAAAATTTTATCAGCCGGCATAATTTATTTTTAAATATTGAAAAATTTCAGGAAAATTAATTTTTGTTAGATTTTTAAACGTGTGTCAACAGCTTAAAAAAATCGTGTTTTAAAGAGTCGATGTTGTCTCGCATTTTCATTAGTTTTGTATGCTGTAAAAATCTTTTTTTAATATTAGCAATTTATTTGAAGCTTCTTCTTTTGAATGGTAGAACATTTAGGATGATAATATTGAATTAAATTATAGTTACATCGTGTTAAATACAGGGGGGGAGCACGTTAAAACTTACTTTGCTGAATGGAGATGGTGTAAAATCTTTTTTTTTTTTTTACTGCATTATAATTCTTTATCTTTCGGAAATGAAAATACTGTCACTTTTTGGTCCTTTACGATAATTTCCTCAGCAAGTTGGAACGATGCACCGTGAAGGCATTTTAATAAAAAAAGAAATATTACACTGACTTCAAGACGTTACGAATGCCTACCGGTGACTACCGGTGTCACCGGTATGGACTATCCGTGATGACGTCAGCAGATTAAATTATTTTTGCTCACCGGCCATCTTGTCTTTTAAGACGGTCTTGCTATAGTGGGCTTCTTCACTATATGAACCCTATGTTATCGTGTTTCAGTCTATTTGTGTTCCGTGATCGTCTTTTTTTTTTTTTTTTACATGGGTGTCAAGGCCCAGAGGCCACTCGAGGATAAGGGTTAATAGGTATACATTAGTCATTGTGATTTTAGCATAGTAAACAGTGGGAATTTTGTAACTTGGATTACTTAGGGGGACGATTCAATTAGAACTTGTTCACATTGGACTTTTTCTTTTTTTTTTTTTCATAGGTATCAACACATTATCAAGGCCAAGAGGCCACTCAAGGATAAGGGTTAAAGAGTGTACAGTAGAAATTGGACAATATAATAATCATTAGTAATGAAAATTTGTTAAATTTGATAACTTATATGGAACGGCTCATCAAGAACTTATTTACGTTAGACTTCAAGACAACCACATTGTAGTCAGCCGGAAAGCAGGAAAACGGAAGAAAATTCCACAGGCGTGCAGTTCTAATAAAAAAGCTTTGTTCATGGAATCTACGTTTAGGTTTAGGCACAGATAAAGAGTGGGGGGAATTATTGATAGTGTTTACAGCTAGATGAGTGTTTCTTGTGAAAGTTTTGCGAGGGGGGACCATAGATTGAAGCTCAGTCGAACACTTTCCATGAAAATAACGATACATCAGAGACAGACTCGCAACATCTCTTCTGTGAGATAGAGGTTGCAAGGAAGAGAAAAGGAAAAAGGACATCTCCTACGAGGCTACGAAGTCTATTTTGAACTCTATCAAGGCAGGACAAGTCCTTTCTAGCAGCTCCTCGTCTAAATGTGTTGCGTGCGTGTAAACACACACATGTACTTCGACATACCTCATCAATTTTTCAACTGCGTCGTTGGCTATTTGCTCCACCTGGAAATTTCGTCTGTTCTTGGGATGGAAGCTGGAACCTGTGGATGAATGCACTTCAACTCCAAGACGATGGTTGATTTTATATATTTATTTTTTTTTTACTTCCCATGTGTCGATGGCAGAAGAAGTAAATATCTTTGCTTGTGGGTTTCTCTTAGTCCCCAATTTGAGACACGTCAGCTCCCTCCCTCCCCGGTGAGGGGGGGGCGACTGTTAAACCGTCCGCTCTGTTTGACGACCTCTTTCCAACTCATCTACTTTCCCAGCTAACTAGAACACGTGATAACAGACACGTACTTCCGATGCTGGTCAACTCTCTTCAGGTGCAACTTGTCCAGTTTAGACCTCAATATGTTTTGACAACTTTTATCAAAACATAACTTCGTCTTCAAGCTTGTTTACTTCCAATTAGATAGATTGAAATAGATAGATAGATAGATAGATAGATAGATAGATAGATAGATATTATGGAATAAGATAGATATTAACGGATTGAAATAGATAGATAGATAGATAGATAGATAGATAGGGGAAAAGTAGAGAAGAAGGGAATAGATAGATAGATAGTTAGATAGAGAAAGAAAAGGAAGAGATAGACATACAGACAGATAAACAGACAGAAAGATAAACAGATGAAAGAAAGAGAGATGTAAAATAAATAGATAGATAGATAGATATATAGATAGATAGCAGCTAATTTCTCTTCTGTTCCACAACTATATAACAGTATGAATCCAAAGATTTTATTGATAACATTGGTTTCCCCGGTATTTTTCTCTCACGTGATCGTCTTCTCTAACGTGCTATCGAACGTCATGAACGGCCCCAACGTGATCTTGAGCGTGTTCCACGTTTCTAATGTGATAGTCCTTTTTAAAGTTTTTGTTTTTCCCTACCACTGACGGCATTTTGCATGACGTCATTTTGTATACGCGCGTCCGCGCTATGCTACAGTTTCAATGCAATAAAAAAGGTTCCCAAGTGGTGTCGTCATCGATGTCTGTCGCTGTTCTCCCAAGATGGCCTCTCTCTCTCTCTCTCTCTCTCTCTCTCTCTCTCTCTCTCTCTCTCTCTCTCTCTCTCTCTCTCTCGTGAAGATGCGATAACGTGTTATCTTAACGTTAAAGCTTGAAGTCAACTTTGCCTTTATGGAAAAGAGAGTTATTTCTCTTTAACCTCCTTATCGTCCTAACAGGGTAATTACGGGTGGGACCACAAGAAAGTTAACAACATTCTAAGTGAAAGTGATTTTTGTAGAACGAACTGGATTCGAACTTAGTATGCGCAGGTCGTCAGTCCGTGTCGTTAGACCACTATTACCTTCCAACATATTACTATGAAAACTTGTATCTCTCCCCCTCATTGGTTCTTAACTCATGGCTCTATTGCCTCTTTCTTCTCCGTTTACCCTATTCCTCTCTCTCTCTCTCTCTCTCTCTCTTTCTCTCTCTCTCTCTCTCTCTCTCCTTCTCCTCTTATCTTTCTCCCTCGGCACGTACGAAAATTATCAGAGTTACTTCCCCTTTTCTTAGTACATGAAATAGATGGAAAACAGACCCCACACTCTGACGAAAGTAAAGGAGCAGAATGATAAAATTGTCGCCCTCAAAAAAAAAAAAAACAACACTACAACTTTCTCTTAAAACTTTTATTAAAAAAAAAATCAATTCAGATAACTTAATTATATAGTAGAGCTGACATCTTTTATTTATTTATTTATTTATTATTATTATTATTATTTTATTTATTTATTCTTTTTTTTTTTTTTTTTTTTTTTTTTCAATGTTCACCCCAAACAAGGCACAGTGCCAATTTAAAGTATGGGGCTACTATCGGGAACATAATTTGTGCGGGCATTATGAAGGGAGATGAGTAGAAAAATGTTTGTTCACATTACACTTGAACTTCTGCATATCAGTACAGTTGGGAAAGCAGAATCCCGGAAGGGAGTTCCAAAGACTTGCAGTTCTGGGGAAGAAACTATTGGAGTAAAAGGCTTTCTTACACCTAGGGATCTCTAATGTGAAGGGGTGGGGTTTGTCGGGGGTAGTCACGTCGAGGAGGTACAAGTGCTTGCAGTTCGTCAGAGCATTCACCATTAAAGTACTTGTAGAACAAGCAGAAGATGCAACATTTCGTCGATGGGACAGAGGCTGAAGCCTAGATGACAGTTCAAGACCTATCAGGTTGGCGACTCTCTTTTGAATCCTGTCCAGGAGTGAGAGACAAGCAGCAGATGCACCAGCCCAAATGTGACAACAGTACTCCATACGAATGGTGGCCTTATAGATGTACAGGATACTTTCAGGCGTAAGTAATTTTCTAGTATGGTAGAGAGAGCCCACCTTCTTTGCAGCAGCCTTGGCATTGCTCTCAATGTATCTATTCCAGTTCATGTTCCCTGTAAACGTTAGGTCGAGGAATTTAAAAAGAATTACTTTCAAGCAATATGTTCTTGGCCATTGCTATTGTTGATTCAAAGTAGCCGCCTCCAGCCTCAATCGCCACCTCGATACGGGTCCGGAACTGGGAGCATGCCTTTTCCACAAATGCCGGCAAAAGTTCGGGAAAACTCAGGGATCAGGCTGGTTTTGGTGTTGTGGGAGGTCATGTTTGATGAAGTACTCGACGTATGACCAAACGCAGTAGTTCTGCGTTTCAGGTCAGCATTAAGAATTTTTTTAAATTTCAATTTAACATTATATAATCAATTCTTTAATTAATGCTGCCATATTTTAAGTTATAAATTTATTATATTTTTTACTAGAATATCTTGTCTTTTTCTTTGACAGTTTTGATAACTAGTCCTTTTACTTTTCTATGTTTAATCTTAACCATATCACTTTTCATGCTCGCATTTTTTCTATGTAATTCATGATTTTCCAGACTTTGCTTTTAAATAACATTTTCTCTCTCTGTTTCACTTGTTACCTGTGAATTATTAGCGACAGTAAAGCTGAGCGACAGATCGGGACAGTGGTGAATTATTAGCGATAGTTTTTTTTTTTTCTATATCTTATTACGTCATCACCTCCGTCATTCCCAGCCGATTTGAGGGAGCGTAACAGATTTGGTTGCTATGGTAACAAACAGCCAATCAAAAAAAAAAAAATGTCTCTCCGTTCCTTACAGATTCTGAGAAATTTTTAACACAGTAATTTTATTATAGCTTTTGTTTTACTTAACGAAAATTGATTTTTCTTTTTTTAAATATAGCTGAGAAGGTGACCTTCTG
>NC_136523.1:37866436-37933936 GCF_053919585.1 Euprymna scolopes
ATTTTTACCTCTATGCTGTGCAATTTAAATCCTCTGTCCGTATCGGTCCGGTTTTGTCATTTTTCCAAGTTGACCGAGTTATGTATCCTTTTCCTGCTTTCAAATCTGGCTTCGAAACGTAGTTAATAATGTTCTTTCCCTTCCCTGCCACCTCTTTCCCTACAGAAGAGACGTTGCTAATCTATCTTTGCGTTATCATCATTTTCATGCAAGTGGTCCACTGAGCTTCAATCTCTGGTCCGCTCCTGCAAAACAGTCACAACACAACACGGCACTCGTCTACCTACAACCATTCCCCCTCGTGACCTTTCATTCTGTTTCAACCTCAGATGCCAGCCATCTTTGATTCAAGCCTGAAAATGATTGTTTTGCAAATTTGGGCCATGGTGACATGCACTCAATCTGACCCTCGTCAAACTAGCTAGCTGACATAATTGCCGTTGAGACATGGTGAACATTATAGCTGTCCAACACATGCCAGCATATGAAACGGACATTAAAACCAATGATAATGATGGCACAAAGAGTCACTGGATAAATTCCTACAAACAAAATTTCAGAGGAATTATAGTTTGTTTTTTTTTGTTTTTTTTTTAATATAGTTTTTTGGAGAATATGCTGGATATCATATTCCAAAAAATCACGTTGGTCAAGTAAAATTTTTTTTTAATGAAAAAAAAAAATCACTTAAACGATTTAAAGCGATTAATGTGAAATTAATGTGAAATCTTTATCTGTGCCTATATCAAAACGTAGATTCCATGAACAAAGTTTCTTTCTTAGAAGTGCACGCCTTGAACTCTCTTCCGTTTGCCTGTTTCCCACCTAACTACAACTTGGAGGTCTTCAAGTCCAACATAAACAAATTCCTGATAAACCGCCCCCTTAAGTAAGACACTTTATCAAATCTCCAATACTAACGATTACTACGATACTATCCCATTGATTACTGTACACGCAATAACCCTTATCCCCAAGTGGCCTCCGGGCCTTGATAAGTGGTGATTTCCATGTAAAAAAAAAATACACAGCTGGTCTCGCAAGTTTGAATTATTGTGGACTTACCTGCCATTTTGTTTTCGAGGTGGCGAAGCGAGACTGTTCCTTTTTGCTTACTCATAAAATTTGATTAGTTGAAAATGGAGAAGAAAGGTGGTTGGTTAATTTTAATGCATCTAAAACCAAGCTTTTTTTTTTTTTTTTTCATCATAATCGCTCTGACCCCTATCTGGACCCAATTGAAATAAATAGCATCCATCTTGAAGAAGCACCATATTTTGACAAGCTTCTGAGACTGAAATGGAACACGTACATCAAATCTGTTGCCAAGGCTGCTGAAAAAATGGTTGAATCATTCTACTGCTTCAGTAGATACCTCACTGCCGATGCAATCCTCTACCTGTAAGAGCCAAGTACGTCCTAGAATGGAGCACTATTGCCACATCTGGGCAGGAGCTGTTCGGTGCTCCCTATCTTGTTTTGATAGAGTTAAAAATCGATTTTGTAACCTAGTTGGTGATACCCTTTTCTCTTCCCTGCTCTATTATTATTCTCATGGCAAGTACTCGTCTGAGCTCCAATCTGTTCCCCCTTGCCAAACTTTCACAAAAAAACACCCGACTAGCTACAACCACTAAAAACAATTCCCTCCACTCTCTGTCTGTGCCTAAATCTAAACGCAGATTCCATGAACAAAGCTTCTTTCTTAGAACTGCCTACCTGTGGAACACTGTTCCACTGGCCTGCTTACTGGCCAATTACAATATGCTTGCCTTCAAGTCCAATGTAAACAAGTTCTTGTTGAACCGCCTCCTTAAATAATCCAAATTCCATCTAACTTACACCAGTAACGATTACTACACTACCACCTTACATTCATTAATATTTATCCTCGAGTAGCCTTCGGGCCTTGGTAAGTGGTGACTTCATTGTAAAAATAAAGAATAAAAACTACTTGATTAATATACGTGATTTTTGGAACATGACATCTTTGTTCCATGATGGGTTCTCATAAACATAAATCTATATTATATTTCTTTTATCTCAGAAACTACTTGTCTGATCTGGATGAAATTCTATATGAGCCTTTATGATAAGGTGCAGCGAACTAAGTATTATGGTATCCATTCAATTCTCAGTTAGGGATTATTTTTAATGTAAAACTGAGAACAAATTTTACCATATTTAATTTAGCATAAAGCAATCATTTTGTTCATTTTTAATGGGGTGGGGAGAAAAGGCTACTAATCTATCTATATATAAAAGTGAACGTGTCTGTGTGTGTGTCTGTCTCTGTACATTTCCCTACGCAATAACTCTGTCAATTTTTAGTCTACAGACTCGAAATTTGATATACAGGGTACTGAGATTTGGGAAAATCGATGTGATTGGGTTTCGGCCAGAAATTTCGCTGTTAAGGGGTCAAAGTTCAACGATTTGACCTTTGAGAACTCTACCAAACTCCTCCGACAATTTTGGGTCTAAACACTTGAAATTTTAGATATAAGTTCCTTGGGCATGGATCTAACTTAATAACTTGATTTGAGCTCAAAACAATAAATATTAAGGGGTCATAATAAAGGTCAAAGTTAAAAAAAATTACGGTTTTTTCTTTTTTTTTTTTGCTCAGCATACACTTGCAAACACCCGGGCAACGCCGGGCAGCCATGTTAGTATATCTATAAAAGTGAAAGTGTGTGTGTGTGTGTGTACATTTCCCCATGCAATAACTGTCAATTTTCAGTCTACAGACTCGAAATTTGATATACAGGGTACTGAGATTTGGGAAAATCTTTGTAATCCGTTTTTGGCTAGAAATTTGGCTATTAAGGGGTCAAAGTTCAACGATTTGACCTTTGAGAACTCTACCAAACTCCTCGAACAATTTTCGGTATAAACAATTGAAATTTTAGATATAGGTTCCTTGGACATGGATCTAACTTAATAACTTGATTTGAGCCCAAAACAATAAATGTTAAGGGGTCATAATAGGGGTCAAAGTTTTAAAAAAATTGACCTCTACAGTCTCTACCAAATTACTCAGACAATTTCTGGTCTAAACATTTGAAATTTTGCATAAAGGGTATTCAGAGATAGGGAAAGCTTTTTAATCGGTTTAGGTCGAAAATTTGAGCTACCAATATGTATGTATGTATGTTTGCATGTCATCCTAAACTTTCAACAGAGGCGACGGATTTTCACAAGATCAGTATCATTTTGAAGCTCGACCTTTCAGATGACAAATATCAAAAAATTGGCTAAAAACATTAATTTCTTCACCCTCAACTGGGCACTTTTCTACAGGGAGGGGTCGCTTTCTTTCGCCAATATTTTCGAAAGTCATCCCCTCTTTTCGATTGTCTAGCCTTAATTTAAACCTACGTCACTTCTGGTGATCGTAACAGCAAAGACGTCACGTTTTTTTCTGTTTTTTCATCCTTCGCGGTACTAGTTCGAGCCTGCCTTCCTACTACCACTTTTTTTTTTTTTTTTCCCTTAACACACACCTCCAAACACCCAGGCTCCCATGCTAGTATTATAATAAACTATATTCAAGCAAGCGAGGATGCCTAGACGGTCTACAGAGTTGTATAAATATATTGATAAAATATATTTTAGTCATCGACATACAGACCTGTTTCGTTGTTTCACAACTCATCAATGCCGCTAGACTAACACCTATCCCAAGCCGAGGATCGAACCTAGAACCGTCGTGATGACAGTCGGCAGTTCTACCCCCTGACTACGGAATCGGTGGCCGTAATTAATCTATCCGAATGTCTATTTAAATAAACATCCGTCCGCCACTTGTAGAGGGCTCAAACGTTTGTTTGTAAACAAACCGTGAGCTTCGCATTTATATTGATATACAGATATAATTATGAACATACATATATATATATATATATATATATATATATATATATCCATGTGATAGAACGTGTTTATCTTAAATTCTATGGAATTATGCAGAATATAGCAACTATGCATAAATAGAATTATGCGTAATAGTGAAATGAAACTAATCATCTAATAAGAAAACAAAAAATGAATAATTAATTAATGAACACGCATTTTTCAAAGGAATATGCAAATTAGTTAACCTTCATGTAGTTGCTTGCATATCCATGAATGATTAATTTTCAATAAAAAAAGTAGGCTTTTAATATCAATGTCAGAGAGAAAAAATATTTCGGATGCACCTGTGTGACTGGTTGAGATTGCTCAAATGCTGATGAGGGTCAGAGGTTGCTCGAAACGACAGGGCTGAGATTGCCAGAATAGAGAATCAGTAGCCGTAACTGCTGCGTCTGATCAAACTAACAAAATCTTTGCTGAATCAAGGTTTCGCCAAAAAATTTAAGTGTTCCTCGTTGTTGCTGTTGAAAATTCAATGAGGATCACAAAATCACTTCCAATTGGGATGTTGGCAACCTTCATGTCGTCCTTCCCGTAAGTATACGGTGTCTTTCTAGAAAGAATTCTGAGACTAGAAAAATATCGGGGAAACCAATGCCAACCACAGAATCTTTGGATTCATACAATGTCGTGAGAGAAAAAAAATCAACTTTATAGATGATGATGAAAGGTGATGGTTGTCAAGTGGTTAACGATACGGACTGACGACCTGTTGGTTTAAAATAATACCGTAATAAATATTTCGGATACTCCAGTGTGTTATCGGTCGAGAGAATCAGTAGCCGTAATTGCTCTGCCTGATCATAAAAATAAAGTTTTGCCAAAAAAAATTAAAATGTTCCTCATTGTTGAAAATTTAATGAGGATCACAAAATCACTTCCACTTAGGATGTTGGCAACCTTCATGTCGTCCTTCCCGTAAGTATACGGTGTCTTTCTAGAAAGAATTCTGACTAGGAAAATATCGGGGAAACCAATGCCAACCATAGAATCTTTGGATTCATACAATATCATGATGATCAGTATCCTTATGCATTCAATTCACAATTGGGAGGTTACAGTGGTCAAGCGATTACCCGGAGAACCTGGATGTCCCAAGTTCAAATCCAGCTCATTCCATAAAAATAACTTCTACTTAGAATGTTGGCAATATTAATGTGGTCCCTCCTGGCTAGAAAACTATTAGAGAAACCAATTATGATATGATAATCTATAATATAAATCTCACCTGTCTGTTTAAATGTATGTATGTTTGTATGTCTACCTAAAACTTTCGACAGAGGCGACAGATTTTCATGAGATCAGTATCCTTTTGAAGCTCAATCCTTCAGGCAACAAATATTAAAAAATTGACTAAAAACACTAATTCCTTCATCCTCAACTGGGCACTTTCCTACAAGGAGAGCTCACTTTTTTCGCCGATATTTTCAAAAGACAACCCCTCTTTTCAATTGACTAGCCTTAATTTAAACATTCGCCACTTCCGGTTTGGTGATGAACATAACGCTGCAAAGACGTCGCGTTTTTTTTTTTTTACATTCTTTTCCTCCTTCACAGCACAGGTTCGAGCCTGCCTACCTGTCTTCCTGCTTTTTTTTTTTTTTGCTCCAAACATCCGGGCAATGCCAGGCATCCAGGTTAGTAAATGATACAATATGAAATAAATTGTGACAAAAAGTCAAGAAAATTGCAATTTTATTTACCATAATATAATTTTTGTTATTGTACATGTGTTTAAAATTACAATGTTTTGTTTTTTTTTGCATTTTTGAATTAAATGATGGAGAAAAAATGTTAAAAAATTTTGCCAAGAAAAAAAGGTTTTTGGTGAATATGTTTCCAAAAAAGATTTTCTTTTTAACTTCATCTGGGGAGTGTTGATAAATTTGGAGTGACACTGAACACAAGCAGTAAAAGAATGGTGCTCATGCAGAATAAGGACTGTGATCATTGGAATTTTCCAAGCAGTTTTACGCAAAACGCTAGAACGAAAGTTTCATTATTCTTTTCTGTTTTCTTTTTTTTCCCCCACACAAACACTGGCCAATTTTTTTCAATGAAAAAAAAATGTTATTTCTGCTATTACAAAGATAATTCAATGAAAAATAGATGAAAAAAAAAATTAAAGCATTATTTGGGAATAGTTATTGGACAATTTTTATGAAACAAAACACTCATTGTAAGGTAAGTTTCATGAACAAATATTTATTTTTTAAATAGCAAACTGATAGTAAAAAAAAAATTTCTTTTTTTAATTATTTTTTATGTTTTTTTTCAAGAATAAATACTTAGTTTTTTTTATATAAAAATCAATGATTATATAATAAATGATTTATATAAAAAACCAATGATACAAGTGATTTTTAAATGACATTGGCTTCTGCGACTTATTTTGCTCAGTGTTTCGACAAGTTTTGGCGTTTTCCTCATAAACTGCTCAGAAAATTCTGATAATAACAGTCTTTCTATGAAAATTCTGATAATAACAGTCTTTCTATGAAAATTCTGATAATAACAGTCTTTCTATGAAAATTCTGATAATAACAGTCTTTCTATGAAAATTCTGATAATAACAGTCTTTCTGAACAAATTTTTAGAAAGAAACAAATTTTTTTAGATGATTTATTTGGATCACTCGAACTATTATTCTTAGTCAAAATAAAAAAATGTCAATTAGAAAAACGTCAAACAAAAGATCATAAAACAAAAGAATGTCAAACAAAAGAACGTCAAATAAAAAGAAACATTGTCAAAGAAAAGGAAAATGCCAACTAAAAATGTCAAACAAATGAATGTCAAAAAAAAAATGTCAAACAAAACAATGTCAAATAAAACAATGTCAAACAAAAAAATGTCAAATAAAACAATGTCAAAAAAAAATGTCAAACAAAACAATGTCAAACAAAACAATGTCAAATAAAACAATGTCAAACAAAAAAAATGAATTCTAAACAGATAAATGAGTAGAATACAATTTATTTAAAATCAAAAAAAAATCTTTTCATGGCAAAATTTTTAAAGTTGAATTGTCGGTTACGTGTGAATAAATATTTATAACTGAATTGATATTTGTATGAAGCAATTATATTTATATTTAAATTTTTGTATGAAGCAATTATATTCAATATTTAAATTTTTGTATGAAGCAATTATATTCAATATTTAAATTTTTTTTTTTTTTCTGATACAGTAAGAAAGCTGCTTTTGAATAAATATTTGTATGAAGCATTTATATTAAATATTTAAAGTTTTTTCAATACTGATTTAGCGGAAATCTGCTTTTGGAAGAAAAAATAGAAGAAAATCTATGAAAGAAATATGAAGAACTAAAACAAAAGATAGCATTGAGTAAATAAGATTTCAGTCTATGTCTGACTTGTCCACCAAATTTCAATCACAAATCTCCAACAGTTTTTGTTTTACACCATTCACTGATAAAAACGCCTGGATGCATGTTTTTTTTTTTGTTTTTTTTATAACAATAACCGATTAATCACATTAAGGAAAAAACAAAAGATTTGGGAGGGGATTTGTCAGGGTGAAAATCGTTTATTTTAATCATTTTGGTTAATGGCATATCAACCCTTTTGAATGTTATCTATTTAACACCAAAACAAAATATTCATTGTAGACATTTCATTGAACACAAGTTGTGACAAAGATTTTAAAGGAAAAACCATTGGGAAATTACTTTAAAACTATTTTGATTTATCTACTCGTGTGTTGATATATTTGTGTAAAAAAAAAAAAAAAAATTGGTGTTTCTCCAGAATTCTCTCTATATTAAAAAATAAAAACAAAATTCTGTATGATGTACATACCCATGACGAAATGAAAATATCATATTCCAAAAATCACCTAAATTGATCAAGTAGTTTTATTTTTATAAAGAAAAATAATTTAAAGCAGTTTATGGGCATTCATAAGCATTACAACATAAACTTTGTAAAAATGAATTAGTACTGATTTAGCTCCCTTTGTTTCTTGAGTTTTCAAAATAACGGGTAAGACAGTTACTTCGCATTTACTCATAGAAGTTGATTTTCTGATTTAAAAATAAAACTACTTGATCAATTTACTTGATTTTTGGAATATGATGTTTGGTGCTTCTATATTATAACAAAAAATATTGAATTTCAAGTAAAACAAATGGTATCTACGTAATTGTCATGTCGCTAATAGTAACATATCCAAAAATGATAAAAAAACGATAAAGTAGAAAAATAATTAATGAAAAACAGTTCCGATAAGGTTACATGCTGGGTCGGACATATTGGTCATTGGTCACATGACGTTAGCAAAAGGGGAAGTAACTCAGTTGAAAGCAGACAGAATTTATTAAGAAAGCAAGTTTGAATTTTTAATTTTTTTTATAAAAAAAAATAATTGATTGAATTTATGAGAAATTGAAAACTTAATTACCTCCCCTGTTAACTCTCCAATTCAAATCAGTAGATTTTACAAATGTCTTTTTTCATGAATAATTTTTTCTACCTGATCGTTTTGTCATTTTTGGATATGTTACTATTTGCGACATGACAATTATGTAGGTACCATTTGTTTTACTTGAAATTCAATATTTTTTTTGTTATTATAATATTGAAGCACCTAATATTTTTTTACCATCACGGGTATGTACATCATACGGAGTTTCCTTTAATTTTGTTTTTTTTAAAGTAACTATTAATGACATAGGAGACCGAAGGGTATAACCAGTCTGCAAGCAAATTTTAAATATCCACATATTTAATTTCAGGCCACATAAAGCATGTCATCTTGGTGAGGCGGCCATTTGTTTTTGTTTTTTGATGGCTTCTTGAAATACAAACCCATCTCATTTCATACATTATATTATCGCTGCATAATGTATATGCTATTAGGTTGGTGCAAAAATAATGTCATTCTTTTATGTTCAACTTCATGTCAAAAAACAACCTAATACATAGCTTGACCTGCTTACTTTCTGGTTTAGGGTTAGGATTAGGATTAGGGTTAGGATTAGGATTAGGATTAGGGTTTGGATTAGGATTAGGATTAGGGTTTGGATTAGGATTAGGGTTTGGATTAGGATTAGGATTAGGGTTAGAGTTTGGATTAGGATTAGGGTTAGGGTTTGGATTAGGATTAGGATTAGGGTTTGGATTAGGATTAGGGTTTGGATTAGGATTAGGATTAGGGTTAGGATTTGGATTAGGATTAGGGTTAGGGTTTGGATTAGGATTAGGATTAGGGTTAGGGTTTGGATTAAGATTAGGGTTTGGATTAAGATTAGGATTAGGGTTTGGATTAAGATTAGGGTTTGGATTAGGATTAGGATTAGGGTTTGGATTAAGATTAGGGTTAGGGTTTGGATTAGGATTAGGGTTAGGGTTTGGATTAGGATTAGGATTAGGGTTTGGATTAAGATTAGGATTAGGGTTTGGATTAAGATTAGGGTTTGGATTAGGATTAGGATTAGGGTTTGGATTAAGATTAGGATTAGGGTTTGGATTAGGATTAGGGTTAGGGTTTGGATTAAGATTAGGATTAGGGTTTGGATTAGGATTAGGGTTAGGGTTTGGATTAGGATTAGGGTTATGGTAGGAGTAAGGCTAGAGTTAAGATTTAGGGTTTGGGTTAAGTTTTTATGGTCATACTCATAGTTTAAGATTAGGATTAGGGTTTCAGGGTTAGGGTTTTATGTTCAGGGTCAGGGTTAGGGTTTTATGGCTCATAGAAAGTTTTTAGGGTTCTGATCACCCTGATGGTTTACAGTTAGAGTTATGGGGTTAGGGTTAAGATTTATGGTTTGGGTTAGGTTTTTAGGGTTAGCGTTGCTGGTTATCCTCATGGTTTAAGGTTAGTGTTAGAGTTTTAGGTTTAAAAGTTAAGATTTGGATTAGAGTTTAGGTTAGATTATTAAAGTTAGGGTTGCTGATTAACCTGATGGTTTAAGGTCAGAGTTTTAGGATTAAGGTTTTAAAGTAAGGGTTTAGGGTTTGGATTAGGTTCTTAGGGTTATGGTTGCTGGTCATCCTCATGGTTTAAGGGTGATGATTAGGGTTTTGATTAAGGTTTAGGGTTAAAAGGTTAGTGTTTGGATTACAGTTGCTGGTAACTCTGAAAGTTTAGAGGTTAGGTTTTTAGGATTAAAGGGTTTTAAGGTTATGTTTATGGTTTGGAATAGGATTGTGGATTTTAGGATTTGGGTTGCTGGTCATTATAATGAGGCGATCATCACTATTTTTTGAGGAGTGGCTTCTTGAAAGCCTTAACATTCCTTCTCATACGTTATGTTGTCCCACCTTCTGCATGACATTGCACAGCTTCACCAGCCTGGTCTCAAGCAGTTCCTGTGCTTGCGTAGATGCAGAGCCCGGCTGGCTACGATGCTGCAACTGAAACAGTTGAATGTACTCTTGTTCCGTGAATTGGGCCCCTTTCTCGGCAATTCCGTCAATGATTGCCTGAAAAAGAAAGTTAAACAGCAATTAACAGGAAAGAAAAAATACAAACACAAACAGATATTCTTAAAAATACCCTTTCCTGTTTTGACAGTATGCAAAACCAGCTTCGAAATCTAGTGGTCGAGGACTATTTTGCTTTTTATAATGTACAAAGGAAAGAAAGAAATAAAAATCTAGGTCGGCATTTTTTTCTTTTTTAACAAAGGATTTTAGTATACCATCTCAACACCACTTAAAAAGTCTCTTGCTGCCACATGTCCATCTAGTCTGGCTCATGTTTCTCTTCCCTCTGACCACATGCCGGCCACAGCCAGCCCATTCTTTTCCTTGACTTTATATGTCCATTTTTTTAGATGTTGACTGTCTTTCTGCCTTTGGTGCATTTTTCTCCTTTTTTTGTTTTTCTTCTCACGCACACTCCCTAATTTGCATATGCATGTTGCTGCTGCTGCTAATCTCTTCACAAGCTAGCCATCCTTTTCTGCTGCGGCTGCTGCTATTTTGCCACGTGCTCTGTTACAGTTTCTACGTGCAAAAAATATGTTTCAAGTCTATCAAAACACTTGTCTATCTACAACTACC
Source organism: Euprymna scolopes (assembly GCF_053919585.1). Classification (NCBI taxonomy): domain Eukaryota; kingdom Metazoa; phylum Mollusca; class Cephalopoda; order Sepiida; family Sepiolidae; genus Euprymna; species Euprymna scolopes. Next base: position 37,877,383 of record NC_136523.1, read on the forward strand.
AACAATTTCCCTTTCTCTCTATCTGCGCCAAAAACTAAACGCAAATTCCATGAGCAAAGTTTCTGTTCCTAGAACTACTCATCTGTCAAACACAATATCGCGAGGCTGCTTCCCGACTAACTATAGCTAAAACCACTGTCAGTAATTTCCCCCACTCTTTATCTGTGCCTAAATCAAAACGTAGATTCCATGAACATAGCTTTCTTCTGAGAAGTGCACGCCTGTGGAATTCTCTTCCGTTTTCCTGTTTCCCACCTGACTACAACTTGGATGTCTTCAAGTCCAACATAAACAAATCCCTGATTAATCGCCCCCCTTAAGTAAGACGCTTTATCAAATCTCCAATACCAACTATTACTACGATATTATCCCATTGATTATTGTACACAAAATAACCCTTATCCCCGAGTGGCTTATGGGCCTTGATAAGTGGTGATCCCCATGTACAAAAAAAAAAAAAAAAGCTATAACAGTGTGGGTTTCAAGTTCAATGTAAACAAATTCTTGTTGGGCCTTAAATAAACAAACACTACCCATGTTCCACCATTACCAATCATCGCGGTGTTGTCTCATCAGAAACCTAATATAATTAATAATACGCGTTAACACTTATCCTCAAGTAGCCTTTAGGCCTTAATAAGCAGCGACTCTTTCTTTAAAAAAAAAAAAAAAGAAATATAGCTCACATTACCCATACTTATGCCAAACAGCTGCAATCCGAAATTCATAACAAAGGCTATTTAGTACAAAAGCGAATTCTATACATCCGAAATATATGAATGTATACGTATGTCTAATCTCGCAGAAATATAATATATATGTTTGTGAGTGTCAGTTTGAGAGAAGGAGGGTGCGAGAGAACAAGTGGTCGAGTAGAATTACTTTTTTTTTTATTTGCATGTGTCGACACTTCCGCTTATCTCCTTAACACGAGGTGGTAGGTTACTGATGACAAATGTGCTGTGTGCGCATATTGATATCATGCTATTATATATATATATATATATATATATATATATATATATATATATATTTATTTACATGTACAGAAGGTCAGAAAAACATTGGTACTGTCGGTTTCAAGCCCAACATAAGGGGGACCAGTTAATGGTAAATCATAAATAATGTTGGGCTCTCGTCAGCCATGTTGTTTCTGTCTGAGGAAAATCAGGGTCGCATTTATTGTTTATAATGATGTTCATTTTTATTTAACTATAGCTTATCCCTATCTCTGTATATTTTATTTTATTTTAATATCAATTTTCTAATTTTTTATTCAATGTATTTTTAGTAAATATGTGCTGTCCTATTTTGTTTCCGATCCGCATGGTTTCCGGTCTGATTTGTTAATTTTAGTTGGTCCAAGGGAAGTAATTAATCTATCTTATTCATTTTTTAACCTTTTTTTCTTTATTTTAGTTAAGGGGAGGTAATTCGTGATTCTTTGAACATTATATATATTAGTTATCCACATACAATACTGTTTCATAGCTCATCAGTGCGGTTAGACAAGCAACTACCTCAAGCCAAGATCAAAACCTGATCGCCCAAATGACAGTTGGAGCTTCTAACTGTTGCGCTATACAGCTGCTGCTATGCAGGTAGTGAATTAACAATGTTTTGACATTGTCCAAAGTACCTAAGCTCAATTTGTTTACACAAAGAGCATCGATTCATACACTAATGGTAATTTGTATATCACTTCCCTAATGCTCAACCTAAAATAGGGAGCATTATATATATATATATATATATATATATATATATATATATATATATATATATATGATGATGATTGCGACGTCTTGTCAGACGAGTGCCATATATATATATGTATATGTATATATATATATATATATATATATATATACACACACACACACATACACAAGGTGCCTTTTATAAGTATCCAGACTTTTTTGTATGGACATATTTATTGATAGTACACACATGAAACTCTAGTCCCCTTCGAAGTTGTGAGCATGCCAACGAGCCTCATCACAGCCGCTTTTATCGCCTTAATTGTTTCATAACAATAGCCTTTAAGGTTTTCCTTGAGCTTAAAGAATAATCAAAAGTCACATGGAGCAAGGTCTGGACTATAGGGAGGGTGAGGAACTGTTGTAATGTCCATCTTCGTCAAATAGTCTGTGATCTTCTCTGGGCTAAACTTGACACAAATCTTCTGCATCGTCAGTCCTCATGAATAATAGTTTGTAGAGTTCCCATGCTGGCATCAAACTATGTACAGTGGGGGTCAAAAGAGTTTGCAGACCTATTTTTTCTCAATTTCTTTATTAATTTTGCTTTATTTTTCATTTTGGACTCTTCCATCATTTGCTGGTTGCCATTCTGGTTCGTTCCATTACTACATTTTACGATAAAAGCCAGATCTTAATAATAGTTCAACATTTTCCACTTTTCAGGTGAGTCAAAAGTTTATGCAGGTAATCTTAATTTATTGATAATGGCTAAAGGAAAGATGTTGACAGATAGGGAGAAGGGGGAAATTGTTACATTTCTTGCTGCAAAGAAGTCTACATCGGAAATTTCGAAAATTTTGAAACGAGATCATCGAACTGTGAAACGGTTTGTCATTGACGGTAAAGATGGAAGAAAAAAGCATAAAAGTGGCAGACCAAAGGTGACTTCACCACGAGATATTAGAAAAATCAAGAGGAGTTTGCTAGCAAACCCACACAGCACAAGGAAAGTTATTTTTGACCATGCAGAAGTGTCTGGCATCTCTAAAAGGACCCGAAATCGGATTTTGAAACAGATAGCTGACCAGAGAACACAGACAAAATGTCCTCCTTTGAGTAATATAAACTGTCAGAAGCGACTAGCATGGGCCACTAAATATTTAAAAAACAATTTTCAAAATGTTCTCTGGACTGACGAGGCCAGAGCAACCCTCGACGGCCCCGACGGTTGGGCCAAGGGATGGCTTCTTAAAGGCAATTGCCCACGCTTGCGATTCAGACGTCAACAGGGAGAAGGAGGAGTGATGATTTGGGCTGGTATTATTGGAAGTGAGATTGTTGGTCCTTTTCTTGTCCCTGACTTTGTCAAAATGAATTCTGTGAACTACTGCAAGTTTTTGGAAGCAAATTTATTGCCCTGGTTGAATTCACAAAATGATGCTCTCAACCAGAATCTAATTATCCAAAAAGACAATGCCCCAAGCCATGCTTCCCGGTTCACAAAAGCTTGGCTTTCAGACAAGGGATCTCTGGTGAACGTCTGATGCACTGGCCACTTCAGAGCCCGGATTTGAATCCGATAGAGAATCTCTGGTCGATTCTGAAGAGGAAGGTTTACGAAAACGGGCATCAATTCCATAGTAAAAAAGACATTTGGGAGAGAATCAAGGTATCTTCTGAAATCACACCTCAGCAAGTACATGCATTAACATCCTCTGTTGATAGGAGGCTGATTGATTTGATTTAAAATGGAGGAAAGCGAATAAAGGGTTAGTTTCATAAATTCGTATTGTTCTGTTAATTGTTATTTGAGGAATAACTGTTGTTTTCTTGTAATATGTTATCAATATATGGTACTATAATCATGATGACAGAATTTTTCGAATTATATCATGTTTTAAAATGGTATTTATTGCAGTTAAATGAGTGCTTGCAAACTCTTTTGGCTCATATTCCTTCTTGAAATCATTTAAAGATCCATACCCCCCCCCATAATATGATTATTTGGTTTCCATTTCTATGAATTTACTTGATATATTTGCATATCAAACAGTGAGTAACATAGTTATTATATTGGAAAATATTGAAGCATAAATTTATCGCTTTTGACCCCCACTGTACTTATTGTCTCTATAGATACACAAAGGTGCTTATCTATGAAATTCTTTATTTGGCCAATCAACTTTTATGTCCTGCCTGAAACACTATGGCTGTAGATATAAATGAATAATTATTATTTAACTTTAATAAATATATACATATAGCTAACATGTATTTATATATTAGGGTTGGGATGATTAATCAGAATCGGAAAAATCAGAGTTTTGGGGGGTATCGGAATCAGTATCAAAATCGGAAAAATTTGAGCCTATTTTCCGATGCCAAAACCGATTTTATTATCTTTTTTATTTGATTTTGGCTTAAGAAACATCTTCCACTGCTTGTAGTAATAATAATAAAATAAATATTTATTGATTTTAATTAAACTTCCAGTAAAACTAAAATCTCTTGATCACCCTACTCACAAATGTGTGTTTTACGTTTGAGAAAATATAGGCACATTTAATGTGTTTTTACAATAATTGGAACAAAATAACAGTTTTATAGTTAAATATTTAAAGATTTATAAAGAATCGGAATCAGTAATTGTATCAGAATCGAGACGTTAGTACGGAATCTGTAAAAATATTGGAATCGTCCCATCACTAATATATATATATATATATATATATATATATATATATATATATATATATATAGAGAGAGAGAGAGAGAGAGAGAGATAGTCTTGGAAGTTTCTTTAAAATTTTTAAAATTAAAAAAAAAAAAAAAGTTCCTTGGAAAATTTTGTCACAAAGTCAATTTCCTGCATCACTGAATAGTTTTACTTACATGAACAAACAACCATACCAATGTTATTAAAGGGATCACCAGTTGTTTAACCTGAAACACTGTTTCGGGGATTTAAAAACAAAACATTATATTAAATCATGTTTCCCCAGCAGTGTTGATCAAACACCACTTCCCTCAAAACACATGAACAAAAACATTTTTTAATACTGGAACTAGTTTTTTCCACATAAATTTAGGCTAACCAATTCATGTCATTTAAAAAAAAAATAGTTCTTAGCTGTGTCCTCCATCCCTTTTTCCACAAATTTATGTACCTATTTACAAACTACTATTTTTATACGGTGTTTCGTTAAATCCATTCTACAAATTATCACCCCCCCCTTTTGTTATTAGTATTATTGTTATATATTTATATTATTTAGTTATACCATTTCTATTATTACTATTTAATAAAAATATATAAGATATATATCGTACTTTGGGGTAATTGCGTCAAGTCCGGAGTAATTACGCCAACTAGCTAAAAGTGCTCTTTTGGCAACCATGCAACAGAATTGGTCGCTCCCACATCGGTCTGCTCAATCACAGCAACAGTTGCCACCACTCACTTCAGGCACGATTCTCCATCGTCTATCTAGAAGTTCTTTATGTGGAATTTTTTTTATATAAAGTACTAAAATCGTTAGTTGCTATGAATTTAGCTTTTTTTACCGGATACGCGTTATTAACCACCTGGAACAGATTTATATTACTTTTCTGGTGGAAGTTATTTATTTAATTAATAATTAGTTTAAATACTTTAGATATAGCTTTACTTAGTGGCTTCGTGATGCACATCTTTGAAGCAACAATAAAACAGGCGTTAACTGTTTTTTTTTTTGTGTGCATTTTAAGTAACCAATACATACATGGAAATTTATCATTTTTATCATCTAATTTTAATCCTAATTTTTTTATCCTAATTTTATATTTTTAATTCTAACTTTTTTATTTTTAATCCTTATTTTTTATTTTTAATCCTAATTTTTTATTTGATCCTAATTTTTTATTTTAAATCCTAATTTTTTATTTTTAATTCTAATTTTTTATTTTTAATTCTAATTTTTTATTTTTAATTCTAATTTTTTATTTGTATCCTAATTTTATATTTTTAATCCTAATTTTATATTTTTAATCCTAATTTTTTATTTAAATCCTAATTTTTTTATTTTAATCTTTATTTTTTATTTTTAATCCTAATTTTTTTTTTATTTGTAGCCAAATTTTATATTTTTAATCCTAATTTTTTTTTATTTGTATCCAAATTTTATATTTTTAATCCTAATTTTTTATTTTTAATCCTAATTTTTTTTTTATTTGTAGCCAAATTTTATATTTTTAATCCTAATTTTATATTTTTAATCCTAATTTTTTTTTATTTGTATCCAAATTTTATATTTTTAATCCTAATTTTTTATTTTAATCTTAATTTTTTATTTAAATCCTAATTTTTTATTTAAATCCTAATTTTTTATTTTTAATCCTATTTTTTTATTTTTATCCTAATTTTTACAAATAATGTTATTAAGAACAATATTATGAAGTTTTTATTATTTAATTTTTAGGTATCTGAACTTTTACCAATAATTCGAAATTCTAACAGTAAGTGCTGTACATAATACCTTCTTCTATTATGTATGTATGTATGTTTGTATGTCTTTTTCTATTCTAAAATTCTCACCTGTCTGTTTAAATGTATGTATGTTTGTATGTCTTCTTCTATTCTATAATTCTCACCTGTCTGTTTAAATGTATGCATGTATGTATGTTTGTATGTCTTCTTCTATTCTATAATTCTCACCTGTCTGTTTAAATGTATGTATGTTTGTATGTCTTCTTCTATTATATAATTCTCACCTGTCTGTTTAAATGTATGTATGTTTGTATGTCTTCTTCTATTATATAATTCTCACCTGTCTGTTTAAATGTATGTATGTTTGTATGTCTTTTTCTATTCTAAAATTCTCACCTGTCTGTTTAAATGTATGTATGTTTGTATGTCTTCTTCTATTCTAAAATTCTCACCTGTCTGTTTAAATGTATGCATGTATGTATGTTTGTATGTCTTCTTCTATTCTATAATTCTCACCTGTCTGTTTAAATGTATGTATGTTTGTATGTCTTCTTCTATTATATAATTCTCACCTGTCTGTTTAAATGTATGTATGTTTGTATGTCTTCTTCTATTATATAATTCTCACCTGTCTGTTTAAATGTATGTATGTTTGTATGTCTTCTTCTATTATATAATTCTCACCTGTCTGTTTAAATGTATGTATGTTTGTATGTCTTCTTCTATTATATAATTCTCACCTGTCTGTTTAAATGTATGTATGTTTGTATGTCTTCTTCTATTATATAATTCTCACCTGTCTGTTTAAATGTATGTATGTTTGTATGTCTTCTTCTATTATATAATTCTCACCTGTCTGTTTAAATGTATGTATGTTTGTATGTCTTCTTCTATTATATAATTCTCACCTGTCTGTTTAAATGTATGTATGTTTGTATGTCTTCTTCTATTATATAATTCTTACCTGTCTGTTTAAACGTATGTATGTATGTTTGTATGTTTTCTTCTATTATATAATTCTCACCTGTCTGTTTAAATGTATGTATGTTTGTATGTCTTCTTCTATTATATAATTCTTACCTGTCTGTTTAAACGTATGTATGTATGTTTGTATGTTTTCTTCTATTATATAATTCTCACCTGTCTGTTTAAATGTATGTATGTTTGTATGTCTTCTTCTATTATATAATTCTTACCTGTCTGTTTAAACGTATGTATGTATGTTTGTATGTTTTCTTCTATTATATAATTCTCACCTGTCTGTTTAAATGTATGTATGTTTGTATGTCTTCTTCTATTATATAATTCTTACCTGTCTGTTTAAACGTATGTATGTATGTTTGTATGTTTTCTTCTATTATATAATTCTCACCTGTCTGTTTAAATGTATGTATGTTTGTATGTCTTCTTCTATTATATAATTCTCACCTGTCTGTTTAAATGTATGTATGTTTGTATGTCTTCTTCTATTATATAATTCTCACCTGTCTGTTTAAATGTATGTATGTTTGTATGTCTTCTTCTATTATATAATTCTTACCTGTCTGTTTAAACGTATGTATGTATGTTTGTATGTCTTCTTCTATTATATAATTCTTACCTGTCTGTTTAAATGTATGTATGTTTGTATGTCTTCTTCTATTATATAATTCTCACCTGTCTGTTTAAATGTATGTATGTTTGTATGTCTTCTTCTATTATATAATTCTCACCTGTCTGTTTAAACGTATGTATGTTTGTATGTCTTCTTCTATTATATAATTCTTACCTGTCTGTTTAAATGTATGTATGTTTGTATGTCTTCTTCTATTACATAATTCTCACCTGTCTGTTTAAATGTATGTATGTTTGTATGTCTTCTTCTATTATATAATTCTTACCTGTCTGTTTAAATGTATGTATGTTTGTATGTCTTCTTCTATTATATAATTCTTACCTGTCTGTTTAAATGTATGTATGTTTGTATGTCTTCTTCTATTATATAATTCTCACCTGTCTGTTTAAATGTATGTATGTTTGTATGTCTTCTTCTATTATATAATTCTCACCTGTCTGTTTAAATGTATGTATGTTTGTATGTCTTCTTCTATTACATAATTCTCACCTGTCTGTTTAAATGTATGTATGTTTGTATGTCTTCTTCTATTATATAATTCTCACCTGTCTGTTTAAACGTATGTATGTATGTTTGTATGTCTTCTTCTATTATATAATTCTTACCTGTCTGTTTAAACGTATGTATGTATGTTTGTATGTTTTCTTCTATTATATAATTCTCACCTGTCTGTTTAAATGTATGTATGTTTGTATGTCTTCTTCTATTATATAATTCTCACCTGTCTGTTTAAATGTATGTATGTTTGTATGTCTTCTTCTATTATATAATTCTCACCTGTCTGTTTAAATGTATGTATGTTTGTATGTCTTCTTCTATTATATAATTCTCACCTGTCTGTTTAAATGTATGTATGTTTGTATGTCTTCTTCTATTATATAATTCTTACCTGTCTGTTTAAACGTATGTATGTATGTTTGTATGTTTTCTTCTATTATATAATTCTCACCTGTCTGTTTAAATGTATGTATGTTTGTATGTCTTCTTCTATTATATAATTCTCACCTGTCTGTTTAAATGTATGTATGTTTGTATGTCTTCTTCTATTATATAATTCTTACCTGTCTGTTTAAACGTATGTATGTATGTTTGTATGTTTTCTTCTATTATATAATTCTCACCTGTCTGTTTAAATGTATGTATGTTTGTATGTCTTCTTCTATTATATAATTCTCACCTGTCTGTTTAAATGTATGTATGTTTGTATGTCTTCTTCTATTATATAATTCTTACCTGTCTGTTTAAACGTATGTATGTATGTTTGTATGTTTTCTTCTATTATATAATTCTCACCTGTCTGTTTAAATGTATGTATGTTTGTATGTCTTCTTCTATTATATAATTCTTACCTGTCTGTTTAAACGTATGTATGTATGTTTGTATGTTTTCTTCTATTATATAATTCTCACCTGTCTGTTTAAATGTATGTATGTTTGTATGTCTTCTTCTATTATATAATTCTTACCTGTCTGTTTAAACGTATGTATGTATGTTTGTATGTTTTCTTCTATTATATAATTCTCACCTGTCTGTTTAAATGTATGTATGTTTGTATGTCTTCTTCTATTATATAATTCTCACCTGTCTGTTTAAATGTATGTATGTTTGTATGTCTTCTTCTATTATATAATTCTCACCTGTCTGTTTAAATGTATGTATGTTTGTATGTCTTCTTCTATTATATAATTCTTACCTGTCTGTTTAAACGTATGTATGTATGTTTGTATGTTTTCTTCTATTATATAATTCTCACCTGTCTGTTTAAATGTATGTATGTTTGTATGTCTTCTTCTATTATATAATTCTTACCTGTCTGTTTAAACGTATGTATGTATGTTTGTATGTTTTCTTCTATTATATAATTCTTACCTGTCTGTTTAAATGTATGTATGTTTGTATGTCTTCTTCTATTATATAATTCTCACCTGTCTGTTTAAACGTATGTATGTATGTTTGTATGTTTTCTTCTATTATATAATTCTCACCTGTCTGTTTAAATGTATGTATGTTTGTATGTCTTCTTCTATTATATAATTCTTACCTGTCTGTTTAAACGTATGTATGTATGTTTGTATGTTTTCTTCTATTATATAATTCTCACCTGTCTGTTTAAATGTATGTATGTTTGTATGTCTTCTTCTATTATATAATTCTCACCTGTCTGTTTAAATGTATGTATGTTTGTATGTCTTCTTCTATTATATAATTCTTACCTGTCTGTTTAAACGTATGTATGTATGTTTGTATGTTTTCTTCTATTATATAATTCTCACCTGTCTGTTTAAATGTATGTATGTTTGTATGTCTTCTTCTATTATATAATTCTCACCTGTCTGTTTAAATGTATGTATGTTTGTATGTCTTCTTCTATTATATAATTCTTACCTGTCTGTTTAAACGTATGTATGTATGTTTGTATGTTTTCTTCTATTATATAATTCTCACCTGTCTGTTTAAATGTATGTATGATTGTATGTCTTCTTCTATTATATAATTCTCACCTGTCTGTTTAAATGTATGTATGTTTGTATGTCTTCTTCTATTATATAATTCTCACCTGTCTGTTTAAATGTATGTATGTTTGTATGTCTTCTTCTATTATATAATTCTCACCTGTCTGTTTAAACGTATGTATGTATGTTTGTATGTTTTCTTCTATTATATAATTCTCACCTGTCTGTTTAAATGTATGTATGTTTGTATGTTTTCTTCTATTATATAATTCTCACCTGTCTGTTTAAATGTATGTATGTTTGTATGTCTTCTTCTATTATATAATTCTCACCTGTCTGTTTAAATGTATGTATGTTTGTATGTTTTCTTCTATTATATAATTCTCACCTGTCTGTTTAAATGTATGTATGTTTGTATGTCTTCTTCTATTATATAATTCTTACCTGTCTGTTTAAACGTATGTATGTATGTTTTCTTCTATTATATAATTCTCACCTGTCTGTTTAAATGTATGTATGTTTGTATGTCTTCTTCTATTATATAATTCTTACCTGTCTGTTTAAACGTATGTATGTATGTTTGTATGTTTTCTTCTATTATATAATTCTCACCTGTCTGTTTAAATGTATGTATGTTTGTATGTCTTCTTCTATTATATAATTCTCACCTGTCTGTTTAAATGTATGTATGTTTGTATGTCTTCTTCTATTATATAATTCTCACCTGTCTGTTTAAATGTATGTATGTTTGTATGTCTTCTTCTATTATATAATTCTCACCTGTCTGTTTAAATGTATGTATGTTTGTATGTCTTCTTCTATTATATAATTCTTACCTGTCTGTTTAAACGTATGTATGTATGTTTGTATGTTTTCTTCTATTATATAATTCTCACCTGTCTGTTTAAATGTATGTATGTTTGTATGTCTTCTTCTATTATATAATTCTCACCTGTCTGTTTAAATGTATGTATGTTTGTATGTCTTCTTCTATTATATAATTCTTACCTGTCTGTTTAAACGTATGTATGTATGTTTGTATGTTTTCTTCTATTATATAATTCTCACCTGTCTGTTTAAATGTATGTATGTTTGTATGTCTTCTTCTATTATATAATTCTCACCTGTCTGTTTAAATGTATGTATGTTTGTATGTCTTCTTCTATTATATAATTCTTACCTGTCTGTTTAAACGTATGTATGTATGTTTGTATGTTTTCTTCTATTATATAATTCTCACCTGTCTGTTTAAATGTATGTATGTTTGTATGTCTTCTTCTATTATATAATTCTTACCTGTCTGTTTAAACGTATGTATGTATGTTTGTATGTTTTCTTCTATTATATAATTCTCACCTGTCTGTTTAAATGTATGTATGTTTGTATGTCTTCTTCTATTATATAATTCTTACCTGTCTGTTTAAACGTATGTATGTATGTTTGTATGTTTTCTTCTATTATATAATTCTCACCTGTCTGTTTAAATGTATGTATGTTTGTATGTTTTCTTCTATTATATAATTCTCACCTGTCTGTTTAAATGTATGTATGTTTGTATGTCTTCTTCTATTATATAATTCTCACCTGTCTGTTTAAATGTATGTATGTTTGTATGTCTTCTTCTATTATATAATTCTTACCTGTCTGTTTAAACGTATGTATGTATGTTTGTATGTTTTCTTCTATTATATAATTCTCACCTGTCTGTTTAAATGTATGTATGTTTGTATGTCTTCTTCTATTATATAATTCTTACCTGTCTGTTTAAACGTATGTATGTATGTTTGTATGTTTTCTTCTATTATATAATTCTCACCTGTCTGTTTAAATGTATGTATGTTTGTATGTCTTCTTCTATTATATAATTCTTACCTGTCTGTTTAAACGTATGTATGTATGTTTGTATGTCTTCTTCTATTATATAATTCTTACCTGTCTGTTTAAACGTATGTATGTATGTTTGTATGTTTTCTTCTATTATATAATTCTCACCTGTCTGTTTAAATGTATGTATGTTTGTATGTCTTCTTCTATTATATAATTCTTACCTGTCTGTTTAAACGTATGTATGTATGTTTGTATGTCTTCTTCTATTATATAATTCTCACCTGTCTGTTTAAATGTATGTATGTTTGTATGTCTTCTTCTATTATATAATTCTCACCTGTCTGTTTAAATGTATGTATGTTTGTATGTCTTCTTCTATTATATAATTCTTACCTGTCTGTTTAAACGTATGTATGTATGTTTGTATGTTTTCTTCTATTATATAATTCTCACCTGTCTGTTTAAATGTATGTATGTTTGTATGTCTTCTTCTATTATATAATTCTTACCTGTCTGTTTAAACGTATGTATGTATGTTTGTATGTCTTCTTCTATTATATAATTCACACCTGTCTGTTTAAATGTATGTATGTTTGTATGTCTTCTTCTATTATATAATTCACACCTGTCTGTTTAAATGTATGTATGTTTGTATGACTTCTTCTATTATATAATTCTTACCTGTCTGTTTAAACGTATGTATGTATGTTTGTATGTTTTCTTCTATTATATAATTCTTACCTGTCTGTTTAAATGTATGTATGTTTGTATGTCTTCTTCTATTATATAATTCTTACCTGTCTGTTTAAACGTATGTATGTATGTTTGTATGTCTTCTTCTATTATATAATTCACACCTGTCTGTTTAAATGTATGTATGTTTGTATGTCTTCTTCTATTATATAATTCACACCTGTCTGTTTAAATGTATGTATGTTTGTATGTCTTCTTCTATTATATAATTCTTACCTGTCTGTTTAAACGTATGTATGTATGTTTGTATGTCTTCTTCTATTATATAATTCTCACCTGTCTGTTTAAATGTATGTATGTTTGTATGTCTTCTTCTATTATATAATTCTTACCTGTCTGTTTAAACGTATGTATGTATGTTTGTATGTTTTCTTCTATTATATAATTCTCACCTGTCTGTTTAAATGTATGTATGTTTGTATGTCTTCTTCTATTATATAATTCTCACCTGTCTGTTTAAATGTATGTATGTTTGTATGTCTTCTTCTATTATATAATTCTCACCTGTCTGTTTAAATGTATGTATGTTTGTATGTCTTCTTCTATTATATAATTCTTACCTGTCTGTTTAAACGTATGTATGTATGTTTGTATGTTTTCTTCTATTATATAATTCTCACCTGTCTGTTTAAATGTATGTATGTTTGTATGTTTTCTTCTATTATATAATTCTCACCTGTCTGTTTAAATGTATGTATGTATGTTTGTATGTTTTCTTCTATTATATAATTCTTACCTGTCTGTTTAAACGTATGTATGTTTGTATGTTTTCTTCTATTATATAATTCTCACCTGTCTGTTTAAACGTATGTATGTATGTTTGTATGTTTTCTTCTATTATATAATTCTCACCTGTCTGTTTAAACGTATGTATGTATGTTTGTATGTTTTCTTCTATTATATAATTCTCACCTGTCTGTTTAAATGTATGTATGTTTGTATGTTTTCTTCTATTATATAATTCTTACCTGTCTGTTTAAACGTATGTATGTATGTTTGTATGTTTTCTTCTATTATATAATTCTCACCTGTCTGTTTAAACGTATGTATGTATGTTTGTATGTTTTCTTCTATTATATAATTCTCACCTGTCTGTTTAAATGTATGTATGTTTGTATGTTTTCTTCTATTATATAATTCTCACCTGTCTGTTTAAATGTATGTATGTATGTTTGTATGTTTTCTTCTATTATATAATTCTTACCTGTCTGTTTAAACGTATGTATGTTTGTATGTTTTCTTCTATTATATAATTCTCACCTGTCTGTTTAAACGTATGTATGTATGTTTTCTTCTATTATATAATTCTCACCTGTCTGTTTAAACGTATGTATGTATGTTTGTATGTTTTCTTCTATTATATAATTCTCACCTGTCTGTTTAAATGTATGTATGTTTGTATGTTTTCTTCTATTATATAATTCTTACCTGTCTGTTTAAACGTATGTATGTATGTTTGTATGTTTTCTTCTATTATATAATTCTCACCTGTCTGTTTAAACGTATGTATGTATGTTTGTATGTTTTCTTCTATTATATAATTCTTACCTGTCTGTTTAAACGTATGTATGTTTGTATGTTTTCTTCTATTATATAATTCTCACCTGTCTGTTTAAACGTATGTATGTATGTTTGTATGTTTTCTTCTATTATATAATTCTCACCTGTCTGTTTAAATGTATGTATGTTTGTATGTCTTCTTCTATTATATAATTCTCACCTGTCTGTTTAAACGTATGTATGTTTGTATGTCTTCTTCTATTATATAATTCTTACCTGTCTGTTTAAACGTATGTATGTATGTTTGTATGTTTTCTTCTATTATATAATTCTTACCTGTCTGTTTAAATGTATGTATGTTTGTATGTTTTCTTCTATTATATAATTCTCACCTGTCTGTTTAAATGTATGTATGTATGTTTGTATGTTTTCTTCTATTATATAATTCTTACCTGTCTGTTTAAACGTATGTATGTTTGTATGTTTTCTTCTATTATATAATTCTCACCTGTCTGTTTAAACGTATGTATGTATGTTTGTATGTTTTCTTCTATTATATAATTCTCACCTGTCTGTTTAAATGTATGTATGTTTTCTTCTATTATATAATTCTTACCTGTCTGTTTAAACGTATGTATGTATGTTTGTATGTTTTCTTCTATTATATAATTCTCACCTGTCTGTTTAAACGTATGTATGTATGTTTGTATGTCTTCTTCTATTATATAATTCTTACCTGTCTGTTTAAACGTATGTATGTATGTTTGTATGTTTTCTTCTATTATATAATTCTCACCTGTCTGTTTATATGTATGTATGTTTGTATGTCTTCTTCTATTATATAATTCTCACCTGTCTGTTTAAATGTATGTATGTATGTTTGTATGTTTTCTTCTATTATATAATTCTCACCTGTCTGTTTAAATGTATGTATGTTTGTATGTCTTCTTCTATTATATAAATCTCACCTGTCTGTTTAAATGTATGTATGTTTGTATGTCTTCTTCTATTATATAATTCTCACCTGTCTGTTTAAACGTATGTATGTTTGTATGTCTTCTTCTATTATATAATTCTTACCTGTCTGTTTAAACGTATGTATGTATGTTTGTATGTTTTCTTCTATTATATAATTCTTACCTGTCTGTTTAAATGTATGTATGTTTGTATGTTTTCTTCTATTATATAATTCTCACCTGTCTGTTTAAATGTATGTATGTATGTTTGTATGTTTTCTTCTATTATATAATTCTCACCTGTCTGTTTAAATGTATGTATGTATGTTTGTATGTTTTCTTCTATTATATAATTCTTACCTGTCTGTTTAAACGTATGTATGTTTGTATGTTTTCTTCTATTATATAATTCTCACCTGTCTGTTTAAACGTATGTATGTATGTTTGTATGTTTTCTTCTATTATATAATTCTCACCTGTCTGTTTAAACGTATGTATGTATGTTTGTATGTTTTCTTCTATTATATAATTCTCACCTGTCTGTTTAAATGTATGTATGTTTGTATGTTTTCTTCTATTATATAATTCTTACCTGTCTGTTTAAACGTATGTATGTATGTTTGTATGTTTTCTTCTATTATATAATTCTCACCTGTCTGTTTAAACGTATGTATGTATGTTTGTATGTTTTCTTCTATTGTATAATTCTCACCTGTCTGTTTAAATGTATGTATGTTTGTATGTTTTCTTCTATTATATAATTCTCACCTGTCTGTTTAAATGTATGTATGTATGTTTGTATGTTTTCTTCTATTATATAATTCTTACCTGTCTGTTTAAACGTATGTATGTTTGTATGTTTTCTTCTATTATATAATTCTCACCTGTCTGTTTAAACGTATGTATGTATGTTTGTATGTTTTCTTCTATTATATAATTCTCACCTGTCTGTTTAAACGTATGTATGTATGTTTGTATGTTTTCTTCTATTATATAATTCTCACCTGTCTGTTTAAATGTATGTATGTTTGTATGTTTTCTTCTATTATATAATTCTTACCTGTCTGTTTAAACGTATGTATGTATGTTTGTATGTTTTCTTCTATTATATAATTCTCACCTGTCTGTTTAAACGTATGTATGTATGTTTGTATGTTTTCTTCTATTATATAATTCTTACCTGTCTGTTTAAACGTATGTATGTTTGTATGTTTTCTTCTATTATATAATTCTCACCTGTCTGTTTAAACGTATGTATGTATGTTTGTATGTTTTCTTCTATTATATAATTCTCACCTGTCTGTTTAAATGTATGTATGTTTGTATGTCTTCTTATATTATATAATTCTCACCTGTCTGTTTAAATGTATGTATGTTTGTATGTCTTCTTCTATTATATAATTCTCACCTGTCTGTTTAAACGTATGTATGTTTGTATGTCTTCTTCTATTATATAATTCTTACCTGTCTGTTTAAACGTATGTATGTATGTTTGTATGTTTTCTTCTATTATATAATTCTTACCTGTCTGTTTAAATGTATGTATGTTTGTATGTTTTCTTCTATTATATAATTCTCACCTGTCTGTTTAAATGTATGTATTTATGTTTGTATGTTTTCTTCTATTATATAATTCTTACCTGTCTGTTTAAACGTATGTATGTTTGTATGTTTTCTTCTATTATATAATTCTCACCTGTCTGTTTAAACGTATGTATGTATGTTTGTATGTTTTCTTCTATTATATAATTCTCACCTGTCTGTTTAAATGTATGTATGTTTGTATGTTTTCTTCTATTATATAATTCTTACCTGTCTGTTTAAACGTATGTATGTATGTTTGTATGTTTTCTTCTATTATATAATTCTCACCTGTCTGTTTAAACGTATGTATGTATGTTTGTATGTCTTCTTCTATTATATAATTCTTACCTGTCTGTTTAAACGTATGTATGTATGTTTGTATGTTTTCTTCTATTATATAATTCTCACCTGTCTGTTTAAATGTATGTATGTTTGTATGTCTTCTTCTATTATATAATTCTCACCTGTCTGTTTAAATGTATGTATGTTTGTATGTCTTCTTCTATTATATAATTCTCACCTGTCTGTTTAAATGTATGTATGTTTGTATGTCTTCTTCTATTATATAATTCTCACCTGTCTGTTTAAATGTATGTATGTTTGTATGTCTTCTTCTATTATATAATTCTCACCTGTCTGTTTAAACGTATGTATGTATGTTTGTATGTTTTCTTCTATTATATAATTCTCACCTGTCTGTTTAAATGTATGTATGTTTGTATGTCTTCTTCTATTATATAATTCTTACCTGTCTGTTTAAACGTATGTATGTATGTTTGTATGTTTTCTTCTATTATATAATTCTCACCTGCCTGTTTAAATGTATGTATGTTTGTATGTCTTCTTCTATTATATAATTCTTACCTGTCTGTTTTAACGTATGTATGTATGTTTGTATGTTTTCTTCTATTATATAATTCTCACCTGTCTGTTTAAATGTATGTATGTTTGTATGTCTTCTTCTATTATATAATTCTTACCTGTCTGTTTAAACGTATGTATGTATGTTTGTATGTTTTCTTCTATTATATAATTCTCACCTGTCTGTTTAAATGTATGTATGTTTGTATGTCTTCTTCTATTATATAATTCTCACCTGTCTGTTTAAATGTATGTATGTTTGTATGTCTACTTCTATTATATAATTCTCACCTGTCTGTTTAAATGTATGTATGTTTGTATGTCTTCTTCTATTATATAATTCTCACCTGTCTGTTTAAATGTATGTATGTTTGTATGTCTTCTTCTATTATATAATTCTTACCTGTCTGTTTAAACGTATGTATGTATGTTTGTATGTTTTCTTCTATTATATAATTCTTACCTGTCTGTTTAAATGTATGTATGTTTGTATGTCTTCTTCTATTATATAATTCTCACCTGTCTGTTTAAACGTATGTATGTATGTTTGTATGTTTTCTTCTATTATATAATTCTCACCTGTCTGTTTAAATGTATGTATGTTTGTATGTCTTCTTCTATTATATAATTCTTACCTGTCTGTTTAAACGTATGTATGTATGTTTGTATGTTTTCTTCTATTAT
Organism: Euprymna scolopes; assembly: GCF_053919585.1. Classification (NCBI taxonomy): domain Eukaryota; kingdom Metazoa; phylum Mollusca; class Cephalopoda; order Sepiida; family Sepiolidae; genus Euprymna; species Euprymna scolopes. Next base: position 37,895,784 of record NC_136523.1, read on the forward strand.
ATAATTCTCACCTGTCTGTTTAAATGTATGTATGTTTGTATGTCTTCTTCTATTATATAATTCTCACCTGTCTGTTAAAATGTATGTATGTTTGTATGTCTTCTTCTATTATATAATTCTCACCTGTCTGTTTAAATGTATGTATGTTTGTATGTCTTCTTCTATTATATAATTCTCACCTGTCTGTTTAAATGTATGTATGTTTGTATGTCTTCTTCTATTATATAATTCTTACCTGTCTGTTTAAACGTATGTATGTATGTTTGTATGTTTTCTTCTATTATATAATTTTCACCTGTCTGTTTAAATGTATGTATGTTTGTATGTCTTCTTCTATTATATAATTCTTACCTGTCTGTTTAAACGTATGTATGTATGTTTGTATGTTTTCTTCTATTATATAATTCTCACCTGTCTGTTTAAATGTATGTATGTTTGTATGTCTTCTTCTATTATATAATTCTTACCTGTCTGTTTAAACGTATATATGTATGTTTGTATGTTTTCTTCTATTATATAATTCTCACCTGTCTGTTTAAATGTATGTATGTTTGTATGTCTTCTTCTATTATATAATTCTCACCTGTCTGTTTAAATGTATGTATGTTTGTATGTCTTCTTCTATTATATAATTCTTACCTGTCTGTTTAAACGTATATATGTATGTTTGTATGTTTTCTTCTATTATATAATTCTCACCTGTCTGTTTAAATGTATGTATGTTTGTATGTCTTCTTCTATTATATAATTCTCACCTGTCTGTTTAAATGTATGTATGTTTGTATGTCTTCTTCTATTATATAATTCTTACCTGTCTGTTTAAACGTATGTATGTATGTTTGTATGTTTTCTTCTATTATATAATTCTCACCTGTCTGTTTAAATGTATGTATGTTTGTATGTCTTCTTCTATTATATAATTCTTACCTGTCTGTTTAAACGTATGTATGTATGTTTGTATGTTTTCTTCTATTATATAATTCTCACCTGTCTGTTTAAATGTATGTATGTTTGTATGTTTTCTTCTATTATATAATTCTCACCTGTCTGTTTAAATGTATGTATGTTTGTATGTCTTCTTCTATTATATAATTCTCACCTGTCTGTTTAAATGTATGTATGTTTGTATGTCTTCTTCTATTATATAATTCTTACCTGTCTGTTTAAACGTATGTATGTATGTTTGTATGTTTTCTTCTATTATATAATTCTCACCTGTCTGTTTAAATGTATGTATGTTTGTATGTTTTCTTCTATTATATAATTCTCACCTGTCTGTTTAAATGTATGTATGTATGTTTGTATGTTTTCTTCTATTATATAATTCTTACCTTTCTGTTTAAACGTATGTATGTTTGTATGTTTTCTTCTATTATATAATTCTCACCTGTCTGTTTAAACGTATGTATGTATGTTTGTATGTTTTCTTCTATTATATAATTCTCACCTGTCTGTTTAAACGTATGTATGTTTGTATGTTTTCTTCTATTATATAATTCTCACCTGTCTGTTTAAATGTATGTATGTTTGTATGTTTTCTTCTATTATATAATTCTTACCTGTCTGTTTAAACGTATGTATGTATGTTTGTATGTTTTCTTCTATTATATAATTCTCACCTGTCTGTTTAAAAGTATGTATGTATGTTTGTATGTTTTCTTCTATTATATAATTCTCACCTGTCTGTTTAAATGTATGTATGTTTGTATGTTTTCTTCTATTATATAATTCTCACCTGTCTGTTTAAATGTATGTATGTATGTTTGTATGTTTTCTTCTATTATATAATTCTTACCTGTCTGTTTAAACGTATGTATGTTTGTATGTTTTCTTCTATTATATAATTCTCACCTGTCTGTTTAAACGTATGTATGTATGTTTGTATGTTTTCTTCTATTATATAATTCTCACCTGTCTGTTTAAACGTATGTATGTATGTTTGTATGTTTTCTTCTATTATATAATTCTCACCTGTCTGTTTAAATGTATGTATGTTTGTATGTTTTCTTCTATTATATAATTCTTACCTGTCTGTTTAAACGTATGTATGTATGTTTGTATGTTTTCTTCTATTATATAATTCTCACCTGTCTGTTTAAACGTATGTATGTATGTTTGTATGTCTTCTTCTATTATATAATTCTTACCTGTCTGTTTAAACGTATGTATGTATGTTTGTATGTTTTCTTCTATTATATAATTCTCACCTGTCTGTTTAAATGTATGTATGTTTGTATGTCTTCTTCTATTATATAATTCTCACCTGTCTGTTTAAATGTATGTATGTTTGTATGTCTTCTTCTATTATATAATTCTCACCTGTCTGTTTAAATGTATGTATGTTTGTATGTCTTCTTCTATTATATAATTCTCACCTGTCTGTTTAAACGTATGTATGTATGTTTGTATGTTTTCTTCTATTATATAATTCTCACCTGTCTGTTTAAATGTATGTATGTTTGTATGTCTTCTTCTATTATATAATTCTTACCTGTCTGTTTAAACGTATGTATGTATGTTTGTATGTTTTCTTCTATTATATAATTCTCACCTGCCTGTTTAAATGTATGTATGTTTGTATGTCTTCTTCTATTATATAATTCTTACCTGTCTGTTTTAACGTATGTATGTATGTTTGTATTTTTTCTTCTATTATATAATTCTCACCTGTCTGTTTAAATGTATGTATGTTTGTATGTCTTCTTCTATTATATAATTCTTACCTGTCTGTTTAAACGTATGTATGTATGTTTGTATGTTTTCTTCTATTATATAATTCTCACCTGTCTGTTTAAATGTATGTATGTTTGTATGTCTTCTTCTATTATATAATTCTCACCTGTCTGTTTAAATGTATGTATGTTTGTATGTCTTCTTCTATTATATAATTCTCACCTGTCTGTTTAAATGTATGTATGTTTGTATGTCTTCTTCTATTATATAATTCTTACCTGTCTGTTTAAACGTATGTATGTATGTTTGTATGTTTTCTTCTATTATATAATTCTCACCTGTCTGTTTAAATGTATGTATGTTTGTATGTCTTCTTCTATTATATAATTCTCACCTGTCTGTTTAAATGTATGTATGTTTGTATGTCTTCTTCTATTATATAATTCTTACCTGTCTGTTTAAACGTATGTATGTATGTTTGTATGTTTTCTTCTATTATATAATTCTCACCTGTCTGTTTAAACGTATGTATGTTTGTATGTTTTCTTCTATTATATAATTCTCACCTGTCTGTTTAAATGTATGTATGTTTGTATGTCTTCTTCTATTATATAATTCTCACCTGTCTGTTTAAATGTATGTATGTTTGTATGTCTACTTCTATTATATAATTCTCACCTGTCTGTTTAAATGTATGTATGTTTGTATGTCTTCTTCTATTATATAATTCTCACCTGTCTGTTTAAATGTATGTATGTTTGTATGTCTTCTTCTATTATATAATTCTTACCTGTCTGTTTAAACGTATGTATGTATGTTTGTATGTTTTCTTCTATTATATAATTCTTACCTGTCTGTTTAAATGTATGTATGTTTGTATGTCTTCTTCTATTATATAATTCTCACCTGTCTGTTTAAACGTATGTATGTATGTTTGTATGTTTTCTTCTATTATATAATTCTCACCTGTCTGTTTAAATGTATGTATGTTTGTATGTCTTCTTCTATTATATAATTCTTACCTGTCTGTTTAAACGTATCTATGTATGTTTGTATGTTTTCTTCTATTATATAATTCTCACCTGTCTGTTTAAATGTATGTATGTTTGTATGTCTTCTTCTATTATATAATTCTCACCTGTCTGTTTAAATGTATGTATGTTTGTATGTCTTCTTCTATTATATAATTCTCACCTGTCTGTTTAAATGTATGTATGTTTGTATGTTTTCTTCTATTATATAATTCTCACCTGTCTGTTTAAATGTATGTATGTTTGTATGTCTTCTTCTATTATATAATTCTTACCTGTCTGTTTAAACGTATGTATGTATGTTTGTATGTTTTCTTCTATTATATAATTCTCACCTGTCTGTTTAAATGTATGTATGTTTGTATGTCTTCTTCTATTATATAATTCTTACCTGTCTGTTTAAACGTATGTATGTATGTTTGTATGTTTTCTTCTATTATATAATTCTCACCTGTCTGTTTAAATGTATGTATGTTTGTTTGTATGTTTTCTTCTATTATATAATTCTCACCTGTCTGTTTAAATGTATGTATGTTTGTTTGTATGTCTTCTTCTATTATATAATTCTCACCTGTCTGTTTAAATGTATGTATGTATGTTTGTATGTTTTCTTCTATTATATAATTCTCACCTGTCTGTTTAAATGTATGTATGGTTGTATGTCTTCTTCTATTATATAATTCTTACCTGTCTGTTTAAACGTATATATGTATGTTTGTATGTTTTCTTCTATTATATAATTCTCACCTGTCTGTTTAAATGTATGTATGTTTGTATGTTTTCTTCTATTATATAATTCTTACCTGTCTGTTTAAATGTATGTATGTTTGTATGTCTTCTTCTATTATATAATTCTCACCTGTCTGTTTAAACGTATGTATGTATGTTTGTATGTTTTCTTCTATTATATAATTCTCACCTGTCTGTTTAAATGTATGTATGTTTGTATGTCTTCTTCTATTATATAATTCTTACCTGTCTGTTTAAACGTATCTATGTATGTTTGTATGTTTTCTTCTATTATATAATTCTCACCTGTCTGTTTAAATGTATGTATGTTTGTATGTTTTCTTCTATTATATAATTCTCACCTGTCTGTTTAAATGTATGTATGTTTGTATGTCTTCTTCTATTATATAATTCTCACCTGTCTGTTTAAATGTATGTATGTTTGTATGTCTTCTTCTATTATATAATTCTCACCTGTCTGTTTAAATGTATGTATGTTTGTATGTCTTCTTCTATTATATAATTCTTACCTGTCTGTTTAAACGTATGTATGTATGTTTGTATGTTTTCTTCTATTATATAATTCTCACCTGTCTGTTTAAATGTATGTATGTTTGTATGTCTTCTTCTATTATATAATTCTTACCTGTCTGTTTAAACGTATGTATGTATGTTTGTATGTTTTCTTCTATTATATAATTCTCACCTGTCTGTTTAAATGTATGTATGTTTGTATGTCTTCTTCTATTATATAATTCTTACCTGTCTGTTTAAACGTATATATGTATGTTTGTATGTTTTCTTCTATTATATAATTCTCACCTGTCTGTTTAAATGTATGTATGTTTGTATGTCTTCTTCTATTATATAATTCTCACCTGTCTGTTTAAATGTATGTATGTTTGTATGTCTTCTTCTATTATATAATTCTTACCTGTCTGTTTAAACGTATATATGTATGTTTGTATGTTTTCTTCTATTATATAATTCTCACCTGTCTGTTTAAATGTATGTATGTTTGTATGTCTTCTTCTATTATATAATTCTCACCTGTCTGTTTAAATGTATGTATGTTTGTATGTCTTCTTCTATTATATAATTCTTACCTGTCTGTTTAAACGTATGTATGTATGTTTGTATGTTTTCTTCTATTATATAATTCTCACCTGTCTGTTTAAATGTATGTATGTTTGTATGTCTTCTTCTATTATATAATTCTTACCTGTCTGTTTAAACGTATGTATGTATGTTTGTATGTTTTCTTCTATTATATAATTCTCACCTGTCTGTTTAAATGTATGTATGTTTGTATGTCTTCTTCTATTATATAATTCTTACCTGTCTGTTTAAACGTATGTATGTATGTTTGTATGTCTTCTTCTATTATATAATTCTCACCTGTCTGTTTAAATGTATGTATGTTTGTATGTCTTCTTCTATTATATAATTCTCACCTGTCTGTTTAAATGTATGTATGTATGTTTGTATGTTTTCTTCTATTATATAATTCTTACCTGTCTGTTTAAACGTATGTATGTTTGTATGTTTTCTTCTATTATATAATTCTCACCTGTCTGTTTAAACGTATGTATGTATGTTTGTATGTTTTCTTCTATTATATAATTCTCACCTGTCTGTTTAAATGTATGTATGTTTGTATGTTTTCTTCTATTATATAATTCTTACCTGTCTGTTTAAACGTATGTATGTATGTTTGTATGTTTTCTTCTATTATATAATTCTCACCTGTCTGTTTAAACGTATGTATGTATGTTTGTATGTCTTCTTCTATTATATAATTCTCACCTGTCTGTTTAAACGTATGTATGTATGTTTGTATGTTTTCTTCTATTATATAATTCTCACCTGTCTGTTTAAATGTATGTATGTTTGTATGTCTTCTTCTATTATATAATTCTCACCTGTCTGTTTAAATGTATGTATGTTTGTATGTCTTCTTCTATTATATAATTCTCACCTGTCTGTTTAAATGTATGTATGTTTTTATGTCTTCTTCTATTATATAATTCTTACCTGTCTGTTTAAACGTATGTATGTATGTTTGTATGTCTTCTTCTATTATATAATTCTCACCTGTCTGTTTAAATGTATGTATGTTTGTATGTCTTCTTCTATTATATAATTCTCACCTGTCTGTTTAAATGTATGTATGTTTGTATGTCTTCTTCTATTATATAATTCTTACCTGTCTGTTTAAACGTATGTTTGTATGTTTTCTTCTATTATATAATTCTCACCTGTCTGTTTAAATGTATGTATGTTTGTATGTCTTCTTCTATTATATAATTCTCACCTGTCTGTTTAAATGTATGTATGTTTGTATGTCTTCTTCTATTATATAATTCTTACCTGTCTGTTTAAACGTATGTATGTATGTTTGTATGTTTTCTTCTATTATATAATTCTCACCTGTCTGTTTAAATGTATGTATGTTTGTATGTTTTCTTCTATTATATAATTCTCACCTGTCTGTTTAAATGTATGTATGTATGTTTGTATGTTTTCTTCTATTATATAATTCTTACCTTTCTGTTTAAACGTATGTATGTTTGTATGTTTTCTTCTATTATATAATTCTCACCTGTCTGTTTAAACGTATGTATGTATGTTTGTATGTTTTCTTCTATTATATAATTCTCACCTGTCTGTTTAAACGTATGTATGTTTGTATGTTTTCTTCTATTATATAATTCTCACCTGTCTGTTTAAATGTATGTATGTTTGTATGTTTTCTTCTATTATATAATTCTTACCTGTCTGTTTAAACGTATGTATGTATGTTTGTATGTTTTCTTCTATTATATAATTCTCACCTGTCTGTTTAAACGTATGTATGTATGTTTGTATGTTTTCTTCTATTATATAATTCTCACCTGTCTGTTTAAATGTATGTATGTTTGTATGTTTTCTTCTATTATATAATTCTCACCTGTCTGTTTAAATGTATGTATGTATGTTTGTATGTTTTCTTCTATTATATAATTCTTACCTGTCTGTTTAAACGTATGTATGTTTGTATGTTTTCTTCTATTATATAATTCTCACCTGTCTGTTTAAACGTATGTATGTATGTTTGTATGTTTTCTTCTATTATATAATTCTCACCTGTCTGTTTAAACGTATGTATGTATGTTTGTATGTTTTCTTCTATTATATAATTCTCACCTGTCTGTTTAAATGTATGTATGTTTGTATGTTTTCTTCTATTATATAATTCTTACCTGTCTGTTTAAACGTATGTATGTATGTTTGTATGTTTTCTTCTATTATATAATTCTCACCTGTCTGTTTAAACGTATGTATGTATGTTTGTATGTTTTCTTCTATTATATAATTCTTACCTGGCTGTTTAAACGTATGTATGTTTGTATGTTTTCTTCTCTTATATAATTCTCACCTGTCTGTTTAAACGTATGTATGTATGTTTTCTTCTATTATATAATTCTCACCTGTCTGTTTAAATGTATGTATGTTTGTATGTCTTCTTCTATTATATAATTCTCACCTGTCTGTTTAAATGTATGTATGTTTGTATGTCTTCTTCTATTATATAATTCTCACCTGTCTGTTTAAATGTATGTATGTTTGTATGTCTTCTTCTATTATATAATTCTTACCTGTCTGTTTAAATGTATGTATGTATGTTTGTATGTTTTCTTCTATTATATAATTCTTACCTGTCTGTTTAAACGTATGTATGTTTGTAAGTTTTCTTCTATTATATAATTCTCACCTGTCTGTTTAAACGTATGTATGTATGTTTGTATGTTTTCTTCTATTATATAATTCTCACCTGTCTGTTTAAATGTATGTATGTTTGTATGTTTTCTTCTATTATATAATTCTTACCTTTCTGTTTAAACGTATGTATGTATGTTTGTATGTTTTCTTCTATTATATAATTCTCACCTGTCTGTTTAAACGTATGTATGTATGTTTGTATGTCTTCTTCTATTATATAATTCTCACCTGTCTGTTTAAACGTATGTATGTATGTTTGTATGTTTTCTTCTATTATATAATTCTCACCTGTCTGTTTAAATGTATGTATGTTTGTATGTCTTCTTCTATTATATAATTCTCACCTTTCTGTTTAAATGTATGTATGTTTGTATGTCTTCTTCTATTATATAATTCTCACCTGTCTGTTTAAATGTATGTATGTTTGTATGTCTTCTTCTATTATATAATTCTTACCTGTCTGTTTAAACGTATGTATGTATGTTTGTATGTCTTCTTCTATTATATAATTCTTACCTGTCTGTTTAAATGTATGTATGTTTGTATGTCTTCTTCTATTATATAATTCTTACCTGTCTGTTTAAATGTATGTATGTTTGTATGTTTTCTTCTATTATATAATTCTCACCTGTCTGTTTAAATGTATGTATGTTTGTATGTTTTCTTCTATTATATAATTCTCACCTGTCTGTTTAAACGTATGTATGTATGTTTGTATGTCTTCTTCTATTATATAATTCTTACCTGTCTGTTTAAATGTATGTATGTATGTTTGTATGTCTTGCAAACACTTTCAACAGAGGCAACAAATTTTCATGATATCAGTATCATTTTGAAGCTCGAACTTTCGGACAACAAGTATCGAAAAATTGGCCAAAAACACTAATTCCTTCATCCTCAACATGGCACTTTTCTACAGAGAGGGGTGTTTTTTTTTTGCTGACATCTTTTGCAAGTTGTTTAACCCTCGTTCCCATGACATCATATAAACAGCGTTATTTCAACCGCCCGTGATGTCATAACCATGGTGGGCACATCGGTAAAACAGTTTTTTTTTTCACCTCGTTTTTTTTCTCTGGCGTGTTACGGGTTCAGGCATACTTACTACTCCTACTTTTTTTTTTTTTTAACTCAATTAACACTCTTACACACACCTCCACTTTCTTTTCTGCCTTCATGTCACGGGTTCAAGCCTGCCTGCCACAACTTTTTTTTTTTTCTTGCTCAACACGCACTTCCAAACACCCGGGCAACACCAGGCACTCAGGCTAGTTTACATACTTTATGCTGCTTCATCAATGGAAACTATTATAAAGTTATTTTGAAATATTTGAAGTTTCATAAGCATTTTGAATTTCTAAGAAGAGGATTAGTTTTTTTTAGGATGTCTAATTATTTAAAAACGTTCAACCTTTTGTGTACGAAATTTAATATATTATTTTTTTATGCGTCAAATATAGACCGTAATAATTCATGTTTATTTGCTATGGACATAATAAAACTATTTAGTGATTTATTTACTTCCGTCACACATTTGTTGTAATTTAGACATTTAGATTATCTATAGTCGAGAGTTTTCTTAATTTAAAATTTTTGCATTATCTTTAGATTTCCTGTAATTATATGTCCTATGTTATCTATATATATAAAAGCGAAAATGTATGTATGTATGTTCGCTTTTTGTGTATGTCTGCAAAAGGCGGGTTTGTATTACTGTACACATAGATATGAAAAAGTTGTCAAAACAACAAATATATAACAAATAAATATTATCAAAGGCAAGATAAGTTATTTTTCTACCAAACTGGATACATTTTTTGTGTTTTTATTCAATGTAACATGTTTATTCAGCTCGAAAAACATGCAGTGTTTACCGATGTATTGGAAAATTCAAAATGGCGCCCGACACTCTCTTTAACATGGTAAGTTTGGGAAAAGGTGTTATAAATAATAAACTAGACAAAATACTATTTAAAAAACACCGAATATATGTCAACTTATGTCACGGTAATATATATTGATCGAATTTATAACAGTATTTTATCTAGTTTATTATTTATAATATCTTTTCCTGAACTTACCGTGTTAAAGAGAGAGTCGGGCGCCATTTTGAATTTTCCAATACATCGGTAAACACTGTATGCTTTACGAGCTGAATAAACATGTTACATTGAATGAAAACACTAAAAACATATCCAGTTAGGTAGAAAAGTAACTTGTCTTGCCTTTGATAACATTTATTTGTTATATATTTGTTTTTTGACAACTTTTTCGAATCTATGTGTACAGTAATACAAACCCCAAAAGGCTTTTTTCCGGCGGGTTCTTGAGGCTGTTGCTCATTTTTAAAACTTTTTATATGTTGCCTAAATGATAATATCTACGACTTAACAACGGTGGTCGCCTCTATATTTAATTTTCCCAATTTTGAAACGTTAAATATTCGACATTTTTGGATCGCCACATGTTGCTTTCGTTTTTCAGTATAAAAAAAGCGAAACTCGATTCGAATCCCTGGCCCACGGCCAGTGGTCTCTAGAAAGCGATATAACGTTTGTCAGCTTACCATCGTCATATCAGACGGTTGGGTTGCTTCCATTTCAAGACAAGTCACTCCCCTAATAAACAGGGGAGCTGTTTTTCCCCAAAGTTAGGTAAAAACAAACAAACCGGGTTATTGACCTCATTAAAAACTGTCCCGCAGAAAATGTTAACTGCTGAATAGCTATAGCTAACGTTGTCGTCGTCGTAATGCTCACACAAAATGTTAACTCTACGACTTCCACTTGACGTCATTAAGTGCGGGCACCTATCAATTTTCTTCTTACTTAAATAAATTTAAACCTCAGGGCTTCGGGTTCAATACTACCAACTTTCCAAAACTATTTTTTAAGCCTGATGAATCCTAGCATGGATGAAACTGGCAGACCCTGTATATACACACATATATATAAAGTCAGTGTGTGTGTGTGTATATATATATATATATATACATATATCTTCTATATATATAAAAGCCAAACGTCTGTGTGTATGTATGTATGTTTGTTTGTAACACTAAAACTTTTGAAAGACGGAACCAAACTTGACAAATTTGGTATCATATCGAAGCCCCATCACCCGGATGACAAATATCGAAATTTCACGTCAAACGGACCACTAGAAGTTGGTCAACTGATCAGTTATCTTCGAGGGGGGGCCCCCAAAAAACCTGTCATTATCTATATATATAAAAGACAAATGTTTGTTTGTAACGCTAAAACTTGAGATGAAAGATTCCTCTCCCTTAAGAATAAAACATATGTTCAATATCTGCTTTTGTTTTTTCATTGTTTATACGGTCCCGAGCAACGCCGGGTAGCCCTGCTAGTCTATATATATATAAAAGCGAAAATGTGTGTATGTATGTCTCGCAAAAACTTTCCACACGGGTCACGGATTTTCGCCAGATCAGTATCATTTTAAAGTTCCAACTTTCGCCCGACAAATATCGAAAAATTGGCCAAAAACGTTAATTCCTTCACCCTGAAATCATCAGTTTTCTACAGGGGGGGGGTCAGCAAAAACCGTCCTCTCATGAAGAGTTTGGTTCTACACATGGGCAAATGATACTGTAAGTTTAAAGATTTTAAAAACTGACACAATTTTGGCGACGTCGGGTTAGCTCAGTTGCTTAGATTATCTAAATGTTTTGGTTTCGAATCGTGGTGTGAAATGACATTTTTTTTTTTGATTTTTTAAATTTTAATATTGAAGCAGGGTTATTTAAGCCATTTTTCACGTAACGTTCGTTTTTCCGTTTCGTGTTTGCCTTGTGTTAGTTTTTTTTACTTGCTTATTCTTAGGTTTTCATTAATACCCCCCATACTCGCCCACCACACACACCCAAAAACACCCGGACAACGTCGGGTACCCCCTGGGGTTATTTAAGCCATTTTTCAAATGTTTTTTTTTGGGGGTTTTATTTTTCAGATTTTTTAAAGAAGTTTTAATGTTCGTTTTTTTTTTAGTTTTTTTTTTTGCGTTTTTTACATTTAACATCGTCCGTTCACCTTACATTATTTTTTTTTGTTTTTTAAATATTTACTTCACTTATTCTTATGTTTTGATTAACACCCCGCCCGAGCACACACACCTCAAAACACCCGGGCAATATAAAAGCGAAAATGTGTGTATGTATGTGTTTGTGTGTCTGCTAAAAACTTTTGACAGACAGAACAAAAATGAACAAACTTGGTATCATATTGAAGCTCCATCATTCGCTTGAAAAATATTGAAAAATTGGCCAAAAACGTTAATTTCTTCACCCTTGGGGGGGGGGGGTCAACAAAAACCGTCCTCTCATGACGACGACCGGTTCTACGCATGCGTCAGATGACGTCATGATCTGATTTAGTTTAAATAGAACTGACTAAATTTCATGTACGTTGTGTTAGCTCAGTTGGTTAGAGCGTTGGTTCATTATCTAAAAGTTTTGGGTTCGAATCGTGGTGTGAGATGTCTTCTTTTTTTTTTAATTTTTTAAATTTAAATATTGAACTAGTGTTATTTAAGCCATTTTTCACTTAACGTTTGTTTTTTTGTTTTTTTTTTTTACTTCGCTTATTCTTAGGTTTTCATTAACACTCCCACCCCCGACTACACTCCCACCCCCAACTACACACCCACCGATTTTTTAAATTTTAATATCAAAACAGGCTTATTTAAGCCATTTTTCACATGTTTTTTTTTTTGGGGGGGGGGGTTTAGTTTAAGCCATTTTTCACGTAAAGTTTGTTTTTCTGTTTTTTTTTTTTACTTCACTTAACCACCCCCCGACCACACACCCAAAAACACCCAGGTACCCACCGATTTTTTTAATTTTAATATCAAAACAGGCTTATTTAAGCCATTTTTCATGCGTTCGTTTTTCTGTTTTCTTTTTTGTTTTTTCGATTTTTACATTTAGCATCGTTCGTTTGTCTTATGTTAGTTTTTTTTGTGTTTTTTTCGATGTTTTGATTACCCCCCGCTTAAGTTTTAACGTTTTCTTTTTTTACTTCCCTTATAACAAACAAACCTCATTTGCGTAATAGCTATTGCTTACATCGTCGTCATTGTCGTTGTAACGCTTGACGACTTCCGTGCGTGCACCTGTCAATTTGGTTCTTACTTAAATAAATTCAAACATCTTTCAGTACCTCATTCTGGCTGGCCGATTTTATTTTCAAACTTCGCCTCAGGGCGAAGGGTTCGATCCTAAACCGTCCCCCCCCCGTTTCTTTTTTATTTAACAGCACACACACCTCCAAACAGCAGCGCCAGGTACCCTCGCTAGTATAAATATAAAAGCGAAAATGTATGTGTATGTTCGCTTTTTGTGTATGTCCGAAAAAGGCTTTTTTCCGAGGGCTGCTCGCTCAGCTCCCTCATTCTTAAAACTTTTTATATCACGTCTGAATCATAATATCTACGAGTTTCCAAGTAGTCTGCAGTAAATACACATAAATATGTTGCAATACCATAAAAATTCGATGTATGCATAAAAAAAGTTAGAGAACTCAAAGTTTATTTGTAGTACAATTTTATGTACAAGAAACCAAAAGACTGTTTAAAAGTGAATATATTGCAAGATATTTTTTTACATAGGAGTCACCACTTATCAAGGCCTGGAGGCCACTTGAGGATAAAGGTTAATGGATGTACAGTAGTCAGTGGAATTATAGAGTAGTAGTCGTAAGTAGTGGAAATTTTGTAAATTGGATTACATAGGGGACGATTCATCAAGAACTTGTTTATATTGGACTTGAAGACAATCAAATTGTAATCAGCTGGAAAGCAGGCAATTGAAGAAAGTTCCACAGGCGTGCAGTTCTAAGGAAGAAGCTTTGTTTATGGAATCTACGTTTAGGTTTAGGCACAGATAAAGAGTGGAGGAAATTATTGACAATGTTTTCAGCTAGACGAGTGTTTTTTGTGAAAGTTTGGCGAGAAGGGACCATAGATTGGAGCTCAGACGAGCACCTGACAAAAATTTAAAGAAAAACAACAAAAAAATAAATTAATTATAAAAATTTTATGTAAAATAATTTTAGATTTTAGGTTAATTCTAACAGGTCATTTTTTTTTCTATTGGAAATAAATCCTGAGTTTTTTGTTTTTTGGTTTTTTTTTAGACAATTATGTGTTTTTAAGAGGATCTTTGTAGGAGGAGGAGGAGGAGGCTTGCAACCCGAGCTTCAAGTCAGTTGTGGTAGGGCTAGTCGCAATTATGTGTGAACATCCTGAAAACTTGCCAGAAAGCAAAAAAATAAATTATTTTAGAGTGGGGAATTAATTTAACATACCAATTTTATGTAAAATAATCCACTATCTCCAGCGTTTTTTGAGTAGTTAATTTATTTTTGTGTGTTTTTTAAGGAGTGCATGGTCTTTTTTTCTTCTTTTTAGACGATTATGTGTGGTTTTAAGATCGGACAGGATTAATGACAAAGTTATGAAAAGGTTTTATTTTGAAGTTGATGCCATTTGAACTTAGGGTTAGTGGTTGGATTAAAAAAAAAACTTTCACGGGTGGGAGTCCTCACTCAAATTTAAGGTTGTTTGGTTGTTTTTGTTTTACGGCATATCAACCCTTTTCAGGTTATTTAATGCCAAATCCAGTTATTTAGAAGAAAATTTTTTTAATAAAATACATTTGTTTTTTTTTTTTTTCAAATCATTTTCTATTTAACCCATAGTTGGAACCCTAACAGGTACTACCACTCTGGGTCAGAGTGGACCTGGGAGCAATGGCAATTAAAGGGTGGCTCTACACTCTCCAAAGCCTACAAGCTTGGGCCTCACCATCAGATAGTTTAAGGTCATATCCAGGACCCAAATTTAAGATAAGACAACTTCAAGGGGGGCACTTTAAGAAGATGGACTTGTCACTCGGCCCTCGATTTCGTGGTAGTGTAATTTATATATGATTTTTTAAATTGAAAAAATCTCAAGAAAATTGCTCTTTGTAGGCATGTGAAAGTGCAGAAAAGTTTGATTCTTTTTTTCAAGAGAATGTACAAATTATTTTTTTTTAACAGATGTTCAGAAAATAAACAGAAAAATACTTCCATCATTAATTATGCAAAAAAATAAATAAAATCTTGATTTAGTGTTTCAACATTATGCTTATAAATTACGATAAAACTTGCTGAGTATGCGCTGTTTTACGGTTGTTGTAAAAATGGAACAAAAACTTAAATTTCGCTTCGTTTTAATCTTTCTTAATTTTTTAATTGTGCCCCCCCCCTAAACGAATATAATCAAAACCGTAACATTCAACAATTGTACTTTATGTATATAAAACACAAATATTTATAAAAAAAAAAAAAGTTAATAACGAAAGGGAAATAATTCCATTTTTAAACGAAAAAGTCAGTTTGGTATATCTTTTTGTTATTTTTTACACAAGTCCAGCCAACCATTCACATTAGAAATGTCGACATTTATAGGTTGTCGGTTACGTTTACAACGAATAACCACTCCAATCTGGGAAAAAATCTCAAGAAAATTGCCCTTTGTAGGAGGAGGAGGCAAGAATTTATCAAATTTAAAAATGATCCACTTTCTAATCTAAATTCTAAATTATTTTTGTTGTCATTTTTTTCGGGGTTTTTTTTCCCCATTAAGTATGAGGTTGTTTCATAAGTTCCCGCCGTTTCAACAAATATTTTTTCTCCTAAAACATGTGATAGCCATAGAGAGGGCCTACCTCAGAAACGGGCGAGAATCTCTCGTCAACAGGCTGAAAGACAGAAAAAAGAAAAAAAAAAAGAGGCACAAGATGGCGGCTGTTGTCTTTTAAAGCCTCCAGTCATGCATAGATCTCGAGCAATTTCCTGTGGTATATGCAAATTAGGTGTGTCCGAAACATTATAAAAAAACGAGTCGCTGGGAGGAGTGAGAGAAGCGTTTAAGACACGCGAATAGAGACTGTCAACGTGTATCTCGTGTTGTGAACAACAAACTCTACTCGACTCAACTTGTGACTGGCGAACCTCTGCTCGATGTTCTAGCCAAATATTATTATTCTAATCATGGCTCTAAGTTTGACCTCTGACTCATCAGTTTTGTTGCTTTGCGTTAGACATATTCTGTTCTACAAGATGATGGTTATCGTTTTTTGCTCATAAAATTGTTTCTTGTTTTTTCAGAACCGTCAAATGGATTGTCAAATAGATAAAGAAAATCGCATTTTCGACAACTTTTTTTTTTTTTAATCAAGCCTTTAATTGAGGTCAAAAAGCGAGTTAAGTAATCAAAGATATTTGTGCCATATATGGAGAAAACGCTATAGCTGAGAGAACTGTTCGAGATTGGTTTACCAGATTCAAACACGATAATTTTGACCTCAATGATGCTCCTTGTTCCTGAAAACCAATCAAGATAGACGAAGAACAACTCAAGGATATTTTGGAGAAAGATGACCATCAGACATGTAGCTAATTGGGTGAAAAGATGTGATTTTGTGACAATTTCACGCCACCTTTAATCGATGGGATTCACACAAAAACTTGGAGCTTGGGTCACACACGAACTTACTTTTGCTTTTAAAATTCTTTGATTTTCTTAAAAACAAAAATGGCAGGAACTTATGCAACAACCTAATATTTTGAAAGACCAAAATTTGTTAAGAAGTTTTAAAGTTCTTGAATAAGAAGTAGGCAAAAGTGTTTGAAAGTTTGTTTCAAAGTTTTGTTGTGTGTGTGTGTGTGTGTGTGTGTGTGTGTGTGTGTGTGTGTGTGTGTGTGTGTGTGTGTGTGTGTGTGAGTTTACTTTTTCAGTGGATTCATTCAGTGGAGATAGCTGCCATTGCATATTCATTAAATTATTGCATCATCTGGATTTGATAAATAGAGGAATTAATAAAAACCTGGTCAGAGATATGCTATTTTGTAAATCAACAAAATACCTCTGGTAATTTTGTGACGAAGAAACGTAACTCTTGTATCTACAATACTGAAAATTGAAAATTTTTAAGTAAAATGAACACCGCATAAACTGGGGATAATAACATTTAAAAAAAACATAGGGAACTTATTCACCTAAAAAAAGTAACATCTTATTACTTTTTTAATTAGCAGCTATTAAGTCGTTTAGGTGCTTGTTAAAAAGAGTCGATAGACCTATTTAATTGTTATGTCGAAAATAGTAATATATCCAACGTATCATACCAAAAGAGAAATCAACGCTGTACATGAGAAAAAAAAAAATTTAGTATGAAAAAAAATTAGAAAACATGTTCGAAACACACCATGATCCAGAGGCTAAAAAAAGGGCTTAGTTTTTGAGTTGGTAGACATTTTATTCATATGAGAAAATTTCAAGTGTTTCCAGGAGTATTTTTCATGCTGATTTAAAATCTGAAAAGATCTCCAGGCTAAATGTGCACACTGCTTCAAAAAAAAAAAAAGGGAGATAATACAGGGTGTGTCATTTACGGAAAAAGTCCATTTTCATGGTTCACTTTATGTAAAATGAAATTTAAATAAGTAGTTTAACACATTAAGTTTGTTTTTAAGACAGCAAATAAAAACAAATGGATAAATTTATTTTGGACTCCAACAATAAGTGAGACTGATGTTTTTTCCAATTGTTTTCCAAATTTAATTAAAAAAAAAAATCTGAGGCAAAAATAGACATTTCAAAGCATTAGCATTTTTTATCATTAATTTGCTAAAAGCCCTTCCGATATATTAAGTTTTTTTTTTTTTTTAGTTTTTTTTTTTTTTTTACAAAATAGTTACCATTTATCAAGATCCAGATGTCACTCGAGGATAAGGGACAGTGGTCAATGGAACAATGTCGCAATAATTGTTAGTATTGGAATTTTGGTAAATTGGATTACTTAAGGGGAATGGCTAATAAAAAACTTGTTTATATTGGACTTGAAGACGACCATATTATAGTCAGCTGGAAAGCAGGCAAAAGGTTAGAGAGCTCCACAGGTGTGCAGTTCTAAGAAAGAAGCTTTGTTCATGGAAACCATGTTTAGGTTTAGGCACAGATAAAGAGTGGAGGAAATTATTGATAGTGTTTTCAGCTAGACAAGTGTTTTTCGTGAAAGTTTGGCAAGGAGGGACCAAAGATTGGAGCTCAAACTGAAGAAATGAAAATAACGATAAAACAGAGACAGGCTCGCAACGTCTCTTCTGTGTGAAAGAGGTTGCAGGGAAGAGAAAAGGGATTCCCCCACTAGGCTACAAAGTCTGTTTTGAACTCTGTCAAGGTAGGATGAGGACTTTCTAGCAGCTCCTGCTCAGATGTGGCAATAGTACTCCATCCTTGGACGTACCTGGCTCTTATATAGATAGAGAATTGCATCAGCAGGGAGATATCTATTGGATCAATAGGAGGATCCCACCATTTTCCCAGCGACCTTGGCAACAATGATGTAGATTGATGTAGATTATTATTTATTAAAACACCTGAAAGGATATTCATTTTTGAACAAAATAGTGGTATTTTGAGGACTTAAAGTGTTTTGGTTTCTGAAATATGACTAAAATATGCAAAGCGTTTTTATGGTCGGTGAGCATTAGTAATGCATACATACGTGTGTGTGTGTGATAAGTTGTGAAAATATATTTATGGCCATAAATGACCAAGTTTTCTCTGATTCTCTCTCTCCTCTGAACTTGAGCATGTGGTGCAATGGGGAAAAGGGTGGCTGGTTAATTTTAATGCATCTTAAACTAAGCTTCTATCTTTCCATCATCAACACTGATCCCCATCTGGCATCAACTGAAATGAATCAATGGCTCTCGTTTTAGGGAAGCTCAATGTTTTGATAAGCTTCTGACCTGAATTGGAACATACACATCAAATCTGTTGCCAATGTCGCTGAAAAATGGTTGGATCATTCTATCGCTCCAGTAGATATTTCACTGCTGATGCAATTCCCTACCTGTAGAAGAGCCAAGTACGTCCTAGAATGGAGTACTGTTGCCACACACAGGCAGGAGCTGTTTGAAGCACCCTATTCTGTCCTGGCAAAGTTCAAAACTGACTTCATAGCCTAGTAAGGGATGCCCTTTTCTCTTTCGGCAACCTCTTTCTCACAGAAGAAACATTGCGAGCCTGTCTCTGCTCTATTGCTATTTTCATGGTAAGTGCTCGTCTGAGCTCCAATCTATGGTCCCCTCTTGCCAAACTTTCATGAAAAACACTCGTCAAGCTGAAACCACTATCAATAATTTCCCCCACTCTTTATCTGTGCCTAAACCTAAACATGGTTTCCATGAACAAAGCTTCTTTCTTAGAACTGCGCGCATGTGGAACTTTTTTCCATTTGCCTGCTTTTCAGCTGACAATATAGTCATCTTCAAGTCTAATGTAAACAAGTTCTTAATGAATTAAGTCATCCAATTTGCCAAATTTCCACTACTAACTACAACTACTAACTATTACTACAATATTGTCCCATTGACTACCGTACACTCATTAACCCTTATCCTCGAGTGGCCTCCAAGACTTGATAAGAGGTTACTCTTTTGTAGAAAAAAAAAGAAAAGAAAATCCTGTATGATGTATGTACTTGTGTTGGAAAGAAAATATCATATATCAAAAATCATGCAAATTTATCAAGTAGTTTTATTTTTAAATAAGAAAATAAAATTTCATGGCTAATCAAGTAATGACTATCTCGCACCACCATCTTGAAAGTAGTCTCAACAAAAGAGGGAGATAACTCAACATTAATTCAAACTTGCAAGATCTTTTTGTTGTAATGCCTACAAATTCCCATTAACGACTTAAAAAAAAAATTGTATTTAAAAAATAAAACTTGACAAAGTTACATGATTTTTAGAATATCATATTTTTCCCCCATCACAAAATTTTAAAGATTTTTTTTTAGTTTTATGTTTTACTTTTAATATAGGATGAATTCTGCACAATCACCAATAATTCAGGACAAGATCACAGTGTAGTATCTGTTTTGATACAACACTTCACTATTTCTGTCCTTGGTCAGTGAGGGAGAAATCCATTCTGAGACAATATTTATTTTTGTTCCTATTCAGAGTGCCCCTCTTTGGGGAGTTGGATTTTCCCGCCATTAAAAACCGACTTTGTGTCTAACTCTGCCCTCATGGGGAGGCGATTAAATAGGAACATTATTTGCGTATACATAAAACCCTGTATGCTAATAATAAACATTTATTTTTAGAAATGTTACAATTATTTTTTTTTTTTTTACATAGGCACAAGTGAAAAACTAAAGATTAAAATCTCACGAGTTTATCAAAATCTTGGATCTTAAACATGAAAGGAAAATATTAAGTTTTGTCAAATTTAAAAAAAAAAAATTATATTTGCATATATTTTTTTTTTTTTTCATTATTATTACTAGCAGACCACCAGGTGTTGCCTTGCTGTAAGATACGCTTAAATATAACATTTTAATTCATTTCATATTTTTTTACTAGCAGGGGTGCCCAGCATTACCCGGGTGTTTGAAAACGTAAAAAAAAAAATGTGTTAGTAAGCAGGCAAGCAGGCTCGAACCCGTGACGTGAAGGCGGAAAAGAAAGAAAACGTGAGATCTTATCGCCACGCTAAGACGTGAGAGGAAGTGAAAAGTTAATTTATTTATCTAATAAAAATGAGAATAATAGTCCGCAATAAATAAAAATTAATATAAATAATACTCATCTCAAAAATGAATTCCAATTAAGGAATAATATATATACCATTCGGTACGGACCCGATGATGGAAGATCAGATAATAAATAAACGTGGATTTATAAGATAAAAAAAATCCAACCTTGATCGCCCTTCAGGGCCCGTGGCGCAGTTGATAGAGACGTTGAATCTCTACGGTTCCAAATGAGCATTGTCTGAAGATAGCGGTTTTAATCCTACTCAAAGAAAACTGATTAAAAGGTTTTCCACATGTCTGAATACCCTACATAACAAGTTTCAAGTCTGTAAATCAAAAATTCATTGAATATATAGATTTTATAAATATATAGACTCCCTCCCCAAATTTGAGATGTTCAATTTCTCAATATCTCCCAAACATTTACAGAATTGGAAACAGAAGCTCATGCAATAATTACTTACATCCGAACTTGAGTATAAAAGTTCATAATATTGCCGTGCATGATCGAGGTCCGATTCCCTGGACAACGTAATATTTGTCAGGTTTTGTTGAATGGCAAAAATATTACGACACCTGAAAAAATATAATAAAAAAATATAATAAATAAAATATAATAAATAAAATATAATAAAAAATATAATAAAAAAATATAATAAATAAAATATAATAAAAAATATAATAAATAAAATATAATAAATAAAATATAATAAATAAAATATAATAAAAAATATAATAAAAAAACTTATATAAATTCTTGCATGTCTCTCTCTCTCTCTCTCTCTATATATATATATATATATATATATATATATATATATATATATGTGTGTGTGTATTTGTATAGTCCAAAATATGGGTCGATTTTTCAGTTATAAGGAAGACTATTCTTCTTAACTCCCAGGGGGAGATATGTCATACTGAATTTAATTTTCAGTAATAATAACAACAAAAGCAATATATATATATATATATATATATATATATATATATATATATACACTAGTATTTTTAAAATATAATTATTCACTGACACATGTTTCGTCGTCTACGACTCATCAGAGTGGCTGAATCTAGCGAGATTCGAAATCAGGACCCCATGATCAGAAGCCTAAACCTCTACCACGGGACCAACTCGCTCGACTACTGAATGTATCGCGTTTTTATGTAGATGTTTTTATTTGTTTTTGTTAGCGATACTCATTAAACGAATTCAATTATTTATACGAAAGTGCATTTTTACCTAAATGCGGGTTGGGAATAATTTTCCCTTTGACCAATTTGGTACCCCCTAAATGGGGAGCGGCATATATATATTATTTTTTAAAATATAATTATCCACTGACACGTGTTTCGTCGTCTATTATTCCCAACCCGCATTTAGGTAAAAATGTTTTGTCGTTTATTATTTATAAGACACTCTATCAAATTGTGAGGCAAGAGTTGCGCAATCATCAACCACACCTCTCCTGAATCGACACTGTTTGAGTCCAGTGGCAAGGAGAAGTTCAGGACGACTGGAAACAATGCCGAGATAAGCGGAGAGCACATACAGCACCAGGAAGTCCTAAATGGTCACCCATCTGGTACTGGCCTTGCTCATCGTTGCTTAACCTCGGTGCCGTATTGGTCGTCAAACTGAAGAATACCACATGTGCCTTGTTCAGCTTAATGGCGAATATTAGGGATTATGGAACTTATTTGAATATAAAAACTAGTGATGGGACGATTCCAATATTTTTCTCGTTGAAAAAATATAAAAACATAACTTCCTTATTTTTAGTCAGATTTAAAAAATTTTAAAAGATTCTTTCTTAGATCAAGTTCTTATGCAACATTATCAAGATATTTTAAGCAATTTTCTTCATCGCTAAGATGATGATGCTGCCTCGTTTATACTTACATCTTTTTTATTCCATTCTCGTTCATCTTCTTTAAGAATTGAATGCTGTTGATGAGAATCGAGGCGACCAAATAACCGAGGCTTTCAAAAATATACCTGAAAAAAAAAAATAAATAAAAAGTTACATAACCGAATCTTTCAAAAATATATCTAAAATATATATATATATATATATACATACATACATACAAAAAAGTTAAATAACTAAGGCTCTCAAAAATATATCTCAAAAAAAAAGTTAAATACCAAGTTGAAAGAAAATGAGAATGTATTTTGTTTCTGTGATCTTAGTAGCTTCCCCCACCTAATTTTCTTCTTTTTTTTTCTAACGCGGAATGGGACATCCTATTGGATGCCAGATATACACCCGCTATCATACATTCCAACCAAGAGATCTTTTCATGATTCTAACCGTTCCTTTAAGCGCAATTGTTTTAATTATTAATCGATCGAGCACTAGTCCATCTCGCAAAAGCTAATCTTCTCTCTGACAAGCATTATGGATTTAAGCAGATATTTTAACGGTCATCTCTGAATGTATATACCATGCACTGGATAAGGTGGGCAAAACCAAGGTTGTAGCCTTTGATATACCCAAGGCCTTTGACAAAGTCTGGCATGAAGGGCTGCTAATGAAAATCAAATCATACGGTTTAACTGGACAAATACGAAATATAATCCTTCTTAGACAAAAGGTCCATCCAGGTTGCCATTGATAGACGTTCATCCAAGCAACATAACATTAATACGGGAATGCCTCAGGGATCAATCCTTGGACTATCATTCCTGATATTCATTAATAACTTCCCTGATAATAGGGTCCGAGATGGGTATGTTTGCTGATGATACAATGCTCTATATGAGGGAAGAACGGATGTACACAAATTTAAGACAATGGTAGTGACCTCCAGACGATAGTGGAATGGGGCTGCAAATGGATGGTAACATTCAATGCTAGTAAGACTAAACTGCTTTCCTTAAACAATTACAAGAAGCCTTCCCAACCACTGATATTCTTGACAAATAACACCCTGAGAATTCTTCCTTCAAACACCTCGGCTTAACATTCACAGGTAATATGAACTGGAACAAATACACTAAGAGCATTGTGAACGCTGTTGCAAAGAAGGTGGGTTTCCTCTATTGTTCTACCACTGGGCAATGCTGGTAAACGGGTCCTGCTAGTATATTATGACAGAAGTTTAGAACAATTAAATAACATTGGTTTAAAATCAATTGTTTATTCTAAACTTCTTTAATATACATATATACATTTATATATATTTTATCCATTGTTAAGAACAGCAGAAAGTTTCTGTTTAGTAATACCTTTTTTATTTTTTCAATTTTTTTGTATTATCTTTTTGTATATACATCAAACGTATGGATGTATGGTCCAAGCATTTTTTCTTTTCTCAAACTGCCTGCAGTTTAAACTTTTCATGAAACCGTCTTCACATCATCAGGAATGTGTGCTAGTCTTGGTGAGGAATTATGGGAAGATTTATTTAAATAGTAGTTGGGGTGTGAGCAAAGCTTGTTGTAACTGCTTACAGTGGTGGGGGCGTTGGTGTGGTAGGGGAAAGCATGCCTGTTCTAGGGTGAGTGGCAGGAACGGGTGGGTGTGGAGGAAGGAGTTATGCAAGACATTTGAGTGTATTGGTACTATTCTGAAATGTGACTTGATTTAGGCTAGGTCTTTGTGTTTTGATTTAAATAGCTTCAAAGATTTTAAGTTTTTTACATTTGTTTCATGGTGTAGTATTTTGGTGTTGTTAACCAGAATTTATATATATATATATATATATATATATATATTTAATACATATATGTAACAGTTACATTGGTTAAATAATCACTACCTTATCTTATCGCCTCACCATGCATAATGTAGATTCCAGTACAATTTTTCAACACCTACAACAAAAAAACAATTATCTTCCCCTCCAACGATAGAAAAATCGTAGCACAAAAAAAAACATCATGAAACAAATTTAAAAACGCTGAACATACTCAAAGCAAAGCATAAAACCTGCAAACCAGTCAACACATAACATAACTCGACACAGGCTCACCTTTCTTCTCCTATGAAACCCAGTTACTAACCACAGAATCTGGTTTGCTAGTGGCCTAAAAACACCTGGGTGCCAAGCAGCCTATGAATACTGACTACTGCTGCTACTACAAAACCTTTTTTTCATCGACAGTTTTTCATAATACTTTATTCAACTCCTACCTGAAGATGCCCGCAAAATTGGGCGAAAATGCTTGTGATGAATATGGGAAATATATTAACACTGTTCATTTTGACAAAAAAATAAGAAAAATCGAAGAATTAAAAAAAATGTTTTCTGTTATCTTCGATAATGTTTGTTTAAATGAAAATTTGCTGCCTAAATACACACAATTTACACAGACACCCACCCATACACACATACACACACATATATATTTCCCCAAAAAACTCTGGCCTTGATGGAAGGGAGACTAAAACTTGATGCTATGCTTTTGGAAATAGGGTATGATTATGAATATCTCCAGTATCAAATAATCCTTATACACTGTGAAATTTACTTTATGTATGAAAACCAAAAAGGAGAGATATAACATATGAGAAATATTTGGAATCAAGTCTCCCTTTGCTGTTATTTCAGATCATTTGAAACCATAACAGCAAATTTTAGTCTCCCCTCCATCAAGGTCAGAGGTTTGGAGGAAATATCAAATATTTTGTAATTCATATGCAAAACTAGGAAAACAAAGGACTATGATTAAAACATTTTATGACTGTAAAAAAGTGTCAAAAATAGGCTCTGGATAATGGATGATACCCTTAATGTGCGACCTTAAGAGCAAATGTCACATAGTTTACCTCACAATTCAGGTTATTAGCTTTCCAATAAGGCTTCATTTGTTCAATTCTGATCAATAGTCCCTGAGATTTGGAACTTATGAAATTGCCAAAAAAGGTGATATATATATATATATATATATATATATATATGAAAACATCAGTGGAAAATGTAGTCACAAAAACTATATATTGGTAAATATAGAATGGTTCATTTATTTAATAAGGGTATACAAACATTTAGTTGGGGGATAGAGGGGACTCTTTATACCAAGGTATTTTGAAGTCTAATGCTTCTCATCAGAAGAGTAGAGAAGATGCTAGAATCCCACATCCCCATTATATTACTTAGTGTCTTCTCTACTCTTATTGTCTCTTATATAAGCTCTAATGAAATTTATTGAGCTTTATCTTATCCCGATAAGTTTCTTCTTATACAATTGAATTTACTCTATTCTTCTAACTCTGAGCTATATATATATATACATACATACATATATGTAATAGCGTAATGGTTAGAAGCCTTGACTGCCGTATAAACGGTCGGGTTTCAATCCTGGCTTGAGGTAGTTGCCTGTCTAGCCGCACTGATGAGCTGTGAAACAGCGAAACAGTACTGTATGTGGATGACTATATATATATATATATATATATATATATGTATATATATATATATATATATATATATATATATATATATATATATTCATATACTGGTAGCCAAATGTAATATTTAAATGCTCATATCTTTGGTTCTATGGAACAAAACTACAAGCAAATTTACAGGCTTTTTTGAAGATTATAATACTATTCTATGGCTAAACTTTTATGACAATTTGTAAAAAAGAACCTATATTTTCAAACGAATAAAATATGGTCAAATTTGCTTACACTTGTATATATATAGTGTCCTGCAGCCCAGCCTCAGCTTTGTTGCTTCGGTTGTCTCCCTTGTGGCCTTGCCAGGCGACTAATCTATAATATAAATCTCACCTGTTTGTGTAAAATGTTTGTATGTTTGTATGTTTGCCTAAAACTGTCGACAGAGGCGACAGATCTTCACAAGATCGGTATCATTTTGAAGCTCGACCCTTCAGAGGATAAATATCGAAAAATTGGCCAAAAATATTAATTCCTTCATCCTCGACTGGGCACTTTTCTACAAGGAGAGGTCGCTTTTTTTTCGCCAATATTTTTGAAAGTCATCCCCTCCTTTCGATTGTCTAGCCTTAATTTAAACCTACGTCACTTCTGGTTTGGCGATGGGTGCAACATCAAAGATGTCAGGGTTTTTTTTCCACGGATTCGAGCCTGCCTGCCTACTACCACTTTTTTTTTTTTTTGCTCAACACACACCTCAGGGCAACGCCGGGCACCCGGGCTAGTATATATATATATATATATATATATATATATATATATATATATATATATATAACAGTGAGCTAAAAAAAAAAAACATGACTTTTATATTACTTTTATAAAGCTCTGTTCTAAAATCTGCCGTTTTTATTTGGCACAAAAAAGAACTGGAAATAGTAGTCTTCACACACTCAAAGGGGAATCCTTTCAGATAGAGTTTCATAAAATAAAAATCAGATAAGCAACGTTTTTGCTGTATCAAGCAAGAAAGAATATGCAACAGAAACCCCTCCTTCTCCCCACAATTTCTCACAACATTTGTGGAAGATTTATAACTAACTTATAACAATATGAGAATAGAATGCTCAATACTCAATATATATTAAAAATACTTGAGATGGATGTACATAAGTGGGAAGCCCAAGAGAAAAATCATTCGAAATTCCATGCAGAGCTCCAAGTTTGACAAAAAAAAATATCCCAAGTTCAACAAGATACACCTGAAGAAGGTGGGAGGTTACATCAACCAAAACAGCAGTCTGAAGAATCCAAATAATACGAAAATTAAGTTTTAAAAAAATTAAAAGAATTGTTTTTGGATTTGGAAATCAGGATTAAATTTTACCAGTTCCAATACAGATTCCAATTTCTCAGATTCTGATTAATCGTCCCAACACTAAAACTAAGAAAAAGGTAACTTGCTTGAATTTTTTTGGCTGCAAACTAAGGGAAAGAACTTCTTCCATGTTGGACAAGTCTTTGTTGAGTTTTAGTACATTGGAGTCAGGGTCCAGATCATCGATTGGGCCAGCATAATTGGACTGGAAAAGATAAAAAGGAATGATGGATTTTAAAGATTTATTGGAATCTAAAAGATTACATACCTCATCATTGTCTGTCGGGTTTTGTAATGAACGTATGTACATATTGTTTTACGTTGTATAGTAATTATCGAATTTGTCAAAGTAATAATGATAAAGGGAGTGAAGAAAAAAATAAAGGAGGAAAACATGAAGGGAGGGGAGAAAAAAAGGGAGAAGGGAAAAAGAAGGGAGGGAGAAAAAGGGAGGGGAGAAAAAAGAGAGAAGGGAAAAAGAAGGGAGGGGAGAAAAAATAAAAGAGGGACAAATGAAAGGAGGGGAGAAAAAGAAGGGAGAGAAAAAAATGAAGGGAAAGAGAAAAAGGAAGAGGAGAAAAAAATGAACGGATGCAAAAAAATGGAGGAAAATAAGAGAAGAGAAATAGAAGAGAAAAAGGTGAAAAAGAAAGAAAAAATGAAAGAAAAAAAGGAGAAGAAAAAGAAAGAAAAAAGATTGGGTAAAGCAGAGGCAGGAAAAAAGTGGGGAGAGAAATAAGAAAGGAAAAAAGGAGGAAAAAAAAAGGAGAAAAAAAGAAGGATTAAAAAAGGAAGGAGAAAATGAAAGGAGGACAAAAAAGGGAGGATAAAAAGGGAGAAAAGAAAAAGGAAAGAAAAAAAGGGAAGAAAAAGAGGGGAGAAAAAAGAAAAAAATAAAAAGGAAGGGGAAAAAGGAGAAAGGAAAAAAGGGAGGATAAAAAAACAGGAGAGAAAGATGAAGGGAACTGTGACGAAAAAAAAAAACGCATGGTGCAAGTTCATAAACCTCTCCCCAAGAGTCATTTCAAAATCAACAAAAATCAACAAAAATTCTAAAATTTCTGAAAAGTAAGAGTAGAGAAATCATTACAAGTAGAACCAAAATTTATTGAATTAAAAAGTTTTATCATATTTGTTAATATTGAAGACTTCTTAAAATCCAGGGGAGATAACTGCAGTCTATGATTTTGACAAAATAATTGATTTAATTGCATTTTCACCACAAACAAGGCACAGTGACACTTTCATGTAGGAGGCTAATATCAGGGACATAAGTTGCAGGGATACTTTGTAGGGAGTTGAGCAGCAAGATGTCTGTTCACATTATACTTGAACTTCTGCATGTCAGTACAACTGGGGGATTCTAATCTGCCATTTTAAAATAGAAAATGGCGGACAGCTAATATCCATTTTTTTTTTTGTAAAAAATAGTACTTTTTTTGATCATTTTCCGTAATTTTTCGAATTTTTACTAATTTCAACATCACAAGTAAGTATATAATCGTGTTATTACCTAAAATTAATTCTTTGAAATCCCATTAAACTGCACAAGCACCAGAAATTTACCATCATGAATATTTATGAAATGCCGAAATATTAAGCAATGTCGAGTCTGCTCAGTACAAAATTAGTGACCATTTGGGAAAAAAACGAGATTTTGTATGTACAAAGGCCGTTCCAAAAATAATGCCTCCTATTTTTTATTCTGCTCGAATGGATCAGAGGGAATTGTAAAGCGCATTGTTATAATCACTGAACTTATACATTCATGACATGAAAGTTTCATCTCTCTGTTGCAGATATTGACAGTGTGAGATTCCAAGAAAGCAACTCCTGTCATGGACGTGCATCAGAAGCAGAAATTCATCATTGAATTCCTGGCAAAGTTGCATTTAGAATAGTGGTGACTATGTAGAAAAATAAATTCTGAAATAGAAAAGATCGCTCGTTTGAATAGTACCACTCCCGTTTTTGTATCTCCCCAACTTCTTGACTTATCACTCCCGTTTTTGTAGTTCTAACTTTTTGAGTAAAAAAAAAATATAAATAAATCTGTATGATGTATGTACTCGTGATGAAACAAAAATATCATTTTCCAAAAATCACATAAATTGATCAAGTAATTTTATTTTTATAAAGAAAATTATGCATAACCAAAGTATGGCCGTCTTGTCGGTCATTTTGAAAACAATCTAAAAAAGACAGATAACTCAACAATAATTCAAATCTGCAAAACTTTTATTGTAATGTCCATGAATTCCCATTAATGATTTTCTTTATATAAAAATAAAACTACTTGATCAATTTATGTGATTTTCGGAATATGATCTTTTCGTTTTGTGATGGGTACGTACATCATACAGATTTTTTTTCTTTGTTTTTTTATGAGTGTGTGTGTGGGGAGGGGGGTATTCTAGACAAGAATCCAACCATATACCAAACATGATTTTGGCATAAAAAGATCTGAAGATGGTTTTGTTTAATTGAATGGTTGTACCAAACACCTTGATTTAATATTCACATGAAATATGAACTGAAACAAATATACTGAGAATATTGTGAAGGCTGTTGCAAGGAAGGTGGTTCTCTCTATCGTACTAGAAGATTACTCACACCTGAGAGTATCCAATATCTTTACAAGGCCATCATTCACCCATCCATGGAGTACTGTTGCCACATCTGGACTGGTGCATCTACCGCTAGTCTCTCTCTCTAGAGTCCAAAAAAGAGTTTTCCAATCTAATATATCCCACTTTGTCAACTAAGCTCCAACCTCTGTCCCATCACCGCAATGTTGCATCTCTGTGTCTGTTTTGTGCCCCCCTCAATACCTGACAAACCCGTTTAGCAACAAAATCACACCACTTTAATGTTGAGGTCCTTACATGCTAGAAAGTTTGTTTTTTTTCTTTTTTACACAGGCATCACCACATTATCAAGGCCAGGAGGCCACTCAAGGATAAGGGTTAAAGAGTGTACAGTAGAAATTGGAAAATATAGTAATCATTATTAATGAAAATTCGGTAAAGTTGTTAACTTATATGGAACGGCTCATCAAGAACTTATTTACGTTAGACTTGAAGACAACAATATTGTACTCAGCCGGAAAGCAGGAAAACGGAAGACAATTCCACAGGCGTGCAGTTCAAAGAAAGAAACTTTGTTCATGGAATATACGTTTAGGTTTTAGGCTCAGATAAAGAGTGGGGGGAATTATTGATAGTGTTTTCAGCTAGACGAGTGTTTCTTGTGAAAGTTTGGCGAGGGGGGACCATAGACTGAAGCTCAGTCGAACACTTTCCCT
Organism: Euprymna scolopes; assembly: GCF_053919585.1. Lineage (NCBI taxonomy): Eukaryota > Metazoa > Mollusca > Cephalopoda > Sepiida > Sepiolidae > Euprymna > Euprymna scolopes. The sequence continues at coordinate 37,926,637 of NC_136523.1, forward strand.
GAAAATAACGATACATCAGAGACGTGCTCGCAACATCTCTTCTGTGAGATAGAGGTTGCAGGGAAGAGAAAAGGACATCTCCTACGAGGCTACGAAGTCTATTTTGAACTCTATCAAGGCAGGACAAGTTCTTTCTAGCAGCTCCTGCCCAGATGTGGCAACAGTATTCCATCCTTGGACGTACCTGGCTCTTATATAGATAGAGAATTGCATCAGCAGTGAGATATCTACTGGATCAACAGAAAGATCCCACCATTTTTCCAGCGGCCCTGGCAACAGATTTGATGTACATGTTCCATTTAAGATCAGGAGTAATTGTCAAGCCCAGAAGCCTGTCAAAACTTGAGGCCTCCTGAAGACGAGAGCCATTCATTTCAATTGATGCCAGATGTGGATCAGAATGTTGATGATGTAAAGAGAGAAGCTTGGTTTTAGATGCATTAAAAGTAACCAGCCACTCCTTTCCCCATTGTACCACGTGCTCAAGATCAGAGGAGAGAGAATCGGAGAGAACTTGGTCGTTTACTGTCTTAGATGTGCTACCATAGATGGTAGTGTCGTCAGCAAAAATGTCTACGAATGATGTAAGGATGTGATTTGGAAGATCATTAATGTAGATCAGGAAAAGAGTTGGGCCCAGGATGGACCCCTGAGGGATTCCAGCATTAATACTGTGAGCTTCTGATTTTTGCACCTCAACTACTACTCTTATGAACCTATCAGAAAGAAATGATTTAATAATTGAGAAGACATTTCCAGCTATACCATAGCTAGAGATCTTGTGAAGTAAACCTTTATGCCACACTAGGCCTTAGATATGTCAAGAGCAATTGCCCTAGAAAGGTTGCCTCCGTCAAGAGATTTGCTAATCCTATGAGATATAACTGTAAGCACATCTGCTGTAGATCTAGCAGAACGGAAACCATATTGAGTGTCACTAAGAAGGTTATTTTTGTTGAGATGGTTGATTACTTCTGTATTTAACACAGATTCCAGCAACTTACACATGACGCACAAAAAAAAAAAAGCTTCTCTCATACAGCTACACTTTGGAATTCCCTTTCTGCTACCTGCTTCCTCGATTGTACTGATAATGCAGAAGTTTAAATGTAATGTAAACCAATATCTTGGTAATCTTTCCTAGAAATTGTCCCAAATAGTAGCCTTTTATGTCCAAGTGGCGATATGCATTGTTACAGGTGAACGTGAGTGAAAAAAAAAAAAACGCTGAAAGATTTTATTATTTGGCTACAAATACATTAATACATATGTATATTGTTTTTCGCTAAACATTTATTACTTAATGTTTTTTAAAAAAATATAATTTTTAAAAAGTAAACAAATTTTTTTTTTCTTTTAACTTAAGGGAATTTTTTTTTTTTTTCATGTTTGACTGATATTTTTCTTAATATTCTCTTTAAGTCTGAAAAAAAAAAAAAGAAAAACTTGTTTATATTTTTAAAAAGTACTCCACACTGACTACAAAACAGTAATAAATGACTTTATTATATCCAAATCCAAATGACAAGAGCTATGAAACTCTTGCAAAGACAATAAACTTTACCAAATTAAACACATCCTCAAAGGTGAAGAAGCATCAAGCTGTATCACATGTCAAGAACCCTACACAGTGAAACACATCCGAGCCCACTGCATAGATTTCAATCAAACACAAATAAAATACTACCAAGAAAACAATCTGAAAGACATTTTTCACAAAATTGATCCCAAAAACCTCCTTAACTTTCTAAAATAAAACAAAGTTTACACCAAAATATCGCAAAAAAAAAAAAAAATCTAAAAAATACAATATAGGACTAGTACCCATCAAATAACACTATTCCTACTTACGAAGGGCGTGCAATAAGTAATGCCCCGACCCACTTCCCATAGCAGTAGAGCAACGAAACTTGGCACAGTTATTAGTCTTTCTCTACGTAGGAACCACCCAGAGTTATGCATTTCTCCCATCGTTTGATGCAGCTCTGGAGACTGTTTTTGTAGAACACCCCAGGTTGGTCTTCCAACCATGATGTGACTTCTGAAATCAAGGCTGCATCATCTGGGAAATGCTTTCCTTTCAAAAACAACTTCATGGCTGAGAAGAGGTGAAAGTCAGAGTATGCAAGGTCAGGAGAGTAGGGAGGATGGGGAAGAATTTCATAACCACACGCCCGTGCTTCTGATCTGACGACATGCGAGTTGTGGACCGGAGTGTTATCCTGTAGGAGGAGGGTACCTTTGCTGATCTTGTCCCGCCTCTTGATTTTGATAGCTTCCCTTAATTTCCTCAAAAGTGAATCATAATAGGCTCCTGTAATTGTGATACCCTTTGCCATGAAATCTGTCATCACTATTCCGTCCTGGTCCCAGAAGACTGTGAACATGACCTTGCCAGCGGAGGGCTGCACCCTTGCCTTCTTTGGAGGTGGTGAGTCCAAGTGCTTCCACTGCATTGACTGGGCTTTGGTTTCTGGATCATGGTGATAGACCAAGGTTTCATCCTGTGTAATGAGTCTTTTGAAAAACTTTGACTCATCTTCTTGGCACATCTCCAAATTCATCCTCGAGCACTCGATGCGTTCTCACTTCTGGAATGGTGTGAGCAACCTGGGAATTCATCTGGCAGACACCTTATGCATATGCAAATGGTCATGAATGATAGTTTCCACAGACCCTGTACTAATCTTGACATCTTGGGCTATTTGGCAAATAGTAATGCGCCGATCTTCCAAAATGGCAGTCTCAACTTGACGGATGCCTTATCAATGGCAGAAGGGGGGGGGGGTGATCAGGTCTGGGAGCTGTTTCCACAGACTTCCTGCTATGTTTGAATTCACAATGTCAGCGTTTTACAAGGTCATATGATGGGGCATTATCACCATAAGTTTATTTCATTTCCTCAAAAGTCTCCTGTGGTGTGCGTCCTTTCAAATATAAAAACCGGATCACTGCTCGACATTCAACAGGCTCCATTTCACACCTGACTCAGTTCAAACACCTGTAAAACAGAAACCACAATTAGTTCAGAGCTGTAATTTGCCACATAACCTGTAGAGATATAAATCATTGCACGTGCAAAATTTCAGCTAAATCAGACAAGTGGAAGTGGGTCAGGGGCATTACTTATTGCACGCCCCTTGTAAGTTTCAAAACGAACAAAATTTAGAAAATAAAAAACAGGAAATAAACAAAACAAAAAACCATTTCTCCAGCATTAACTAACCCAAAAGAGTTGATATTCTGGTAAAATAAACCAACTAAATAAATATTTTATGAATCAAAGCATATTTTGTTAAAGTCAGAGTTTTGAATACAAAGTTGAAGACCAACTACTACAGATTCCCTTTCAGTAATACAATATATTTTTCATATTTACATCAATTGCAGTCTTACTTGCATCAGCATTGTCAGATGGAGGATCCGTATTGTAATATTTCAGGAAAGTTCCCTTCGTCAGACATGTTTGACTTTCAATAGCAGCTAGCAGCTACACAATCAGAGCTAAACAAAACAAAACCATTTCCTCAGCATTAAATAACTCCAAAAGTGTTGATATGCTGATAAAATAATCCAACTAAATAAATAAAAAAGTCATGAACTCATCTATCCCTATTTACTTGCCTCTACATGAGCAAATCAAGACACAAGGTCTGATTTTTTAGATAGATTTTTAATGTGGAAAAATCAAACTCCCCAACAAAGGGCACTGCAGATTAGGACAGAGATCTCTTAATAACCGGATATATATATATATATATATATATATATATATATATATATATAGATATATATATATATATATAATTTAAAGGAGATTAGAATAATAATAATATTATTATAATAATTAAATTTTGATTTTTAAATTTAAAAAATTTTTAAACTTTTAAATTATAAATCACATTACTTAATATATATATATATATATATATATATAGATAGATATAGATATATAGAGAGAAAGGGTATATTTAGGCAGCATATTCTCATTGAGACAAGTGTTATTTCACTATTTTCTTTTTTACTTTCTCCAGTCTCCGAATAATTTTTTTTTTGCATTTTTCTCAAAATTGTTTAGGTGGGATCCATAATTTTTTTTTCGGTAGGAATATTTCCATCATCCTCAGGCATAAAATTATGTTTTTAATTTTATATATACATACATATACATATATATATATATATATATATATATAATTAAAAACATAATTTTTATAACACAATATATATATATATATATATATATATATATATATATATATTGGATCATCTTCCAATTACGGGATTTCCTTGGCATTTGCATACTTGTGCAAATGGAAATTCAATTAACTTTCTTGAAGTTATATATTTGGTTTTTACCATCACTGGATTATTTATCTTCCACCAGACTATCCATTCACGTGTAATCACCTTTTTCTTCACCATATTCCCTCTGCTTCACTTTTTTGTTATCAAGTAAGATCTTTGACTTACTTGTTGTTTCATCAAATACTTTTGTATGCAAAATCCGATCCCGCATTTTGCTAATTCTTACCCTCTGATGAGAAGGAAAGTATTTCTTCGAAACTCCGCGGATTAAGGACTATCTAGTGTTTCCTTTTCAGATTAAATATGTTTTTAACTCTTTTTCAAAGTGTTTTTTAACATGTTTTATTAACTGTATGCTCATATATATATATATATAGATTTGTCATGGTCACGTGATGGCTAATTACGAGTTAGGTGAGCAGACAATTAAAAAAAATATATATATACATATTTAAATTTACAATTTACTACCCTAGGCATTTTAGAATATTTCAATTCTACTCGTAATTAATGCTATTTATCTGAGGCTTCTGCTCCTAATCAAAGATCATGAATTTATCTGCCTCCCCTCTAGTGAAATAAACCAACTAAATAAAATAAAGTTTATTTTTTACAACAATTTTAGTGAAAACAAGATTTTTTTTTTAAATCCTAAATATGACATGAATAAATAATCAGAAAAAGCAAATTTCCCCACTTATCAAGGCCTGGAAGCCACTCGAGGATAAGGGTTAACGAGTGTATGGTAGTGATTGGGACTATATCGTAGTAATCGTTAGTCGTGGAAAGTTGGTAAATTGGATTACTTAAGGGGAACGGCTCATCAAGAACTTGTTTATGTTGGACTTGAAGACAACCATATTGTAGCCAGTTGGAAAGCAGGAGAAAAGAAAAGAGTTCCACAAACGTGCAATTCTAAGAAAGAAGCTTTGTTCATGTAATCTACGTTTATCATGCCTTAATTGTGACAGATTAGGGCCCTACAGTAGCAAGCGAGTAGGGTTAGTTATTTACATAGCTAACAATGAAGAATTGAGAAAAATACAAATTAAGAATTTGAAGCAATAATAATCAATAAAAATCACAGACATGGTCTGATTTTGAACGTCAAACAAAAAAAAAATCTATATGTTGTGTAATGCTTACCTGCTTGGCAACTGGGAGCAAATAGTAGAAACAATGTACACGGACTTCCAAATGGAGCAGTAAAAGGCAGATTTCGGCCAAGTCTTGGAAGTCTTTTACCAAGGAATTCAAAGAACTGGAAAATGAATTTTTGCATAGCGTCAAAAAAAAAAAAAAAGGACTAATGATTTCAAAATTCATGCTTCTTGGCAAAAAAACAAAATGAAATATGACAGTTTAAAATAAAATAGTGCTTTAATATACTAATATATAAAGTAAACAAAGTAGATATTCACAGCAAAAATTACGGAAAATTATCAAGCCAAATTTTAATCAAAAGTAAAAATCAACTTTATCGTATTTTGTTGATTAGCACAAACACATTTAATGACTTTATCTCTGCTGTTCCCCATTTTATAGACGTAAAATGCATTCAAAACAATTATTAGATTGGTGCAAAAATAATGCCGTTTTTTGACGTTCAACTTCATGTCAAAAAAACATTATTTTTGCACCAACCTAATAAAATACTACTTGATAATTTTCGGTTCAAAGAACAGGAAAATGAATTTTGCATAACGAAAAAAAAAAATGTCTAAAGATTTCCAAATTTATTCTTTTTGACAGGAATATACCGCTGAGATATAGCAGTTCAAAATCAATTAACGGGGTAATGCTATAATTTACGAATGTAGTGTTGCAACAATTAATCGGAACCGGGAATCAGAAAAATCAGAACTTTTTGGGGTATTGGAATCAGTAAAGTTTGTGCATATTTTCCAATGGCAAGTAAGATTCCTTTAATTGTCTTTAATTTATTTTTTTTTTTTTACAAAAGAGTCACTATATATCAAAGCCAAAAAGCCACTCGAGGATAAGGGTTAATGAGTGTACAGTAGTCAATGCAAAAATATTGTAGTAATCGTTACTAGTGGAAATTTGATAAATTGGATTACTTAAGGGGAATGGCTCATCAAGAACTTGTTTACATTGGACTTGAAGATGACCATATTGTAGTCAGCTGGAAAGTAGGTAAACAGAGGAGAGTTCCACAGGCGTGCAGTTCTAAGAAAGAAACTTTGTTCATGGAATCTATGTTGAGGTTTAGGCACAGATAAAGAGTGGGGGAAATTATTGATAGTGGTTTCAGCTAAACGAGTGTTTTTCGTGAAAATCAAGCTGGATGGACAAATAGATTGGAGCTCAGACGAGCATGTTCCATGAAAATAATGATAAAGCAGAAACATGCGTGCAACGTCTCTTCTGTGGGAAAGAGGTTGCAGGGAAGAGAAAAGGGCATCTACAAAGTCTATTTTGAACTTGTCAAGGCAGGATTAGTTGCTTCTAGGAGGCCCTGCCCAGACGTGGCAACAGTACTCCATCCTTGGACATACGTGGCTCTTATACAGGTAGAGAATTGCATCAGCAGTGAGATATCTACTGGAGAGGTAGAACAATCCCACCATTTTTCCAACAGCATTGGCAACAGATTTGATGTACGTATTTCATCTTAGATCAGGAGTAAAGGTCAGACCTAGAAGTTCATCAAAACATGAAGCCTTCACAAAAACGAGAGCCATTCATTTCAATTGATGTCAGACGTGGATCAGAGCGTTGATAAGAGAAAGATAGAAGCTTGGTTTTAGATGCATTAAAATTAACCAGCCACCTCTTTCCCCATTGCGCTATGTGATCAAGATCAGAGGAGAGCATCAGAGAGAACTTGGTCGTTTACAACCTTTGAAGTGTTGCCATAGATGGTAGTGTTGTCAGCATAAATTCCTATGAATGACCTTAGGATGTGATTTAGAAGATCATTGATGTAGATCAGGAAGAGAGTTGGGCCCAGGATGGACCCCTGATGGAC
>NC_136523.1:37938936-38096436 GCF_053919585.1 Euprymna scolopes
CCCGCATTAAGCTGGTCTGCAGTTTAATTTGTTGCTGGCTATCTTGCTCTTGCTTGTTGCTGGATCTCAGAGAGAGAGACTTAGCTGTCATACAAAGCTAAGACTCTGTAACATCATATTTGTATAGATACTCCCTCAGGCATTTGGGCTCATTGATTTTAAATGTCTGAAGGAGTGGCACTCATCTGACAAGACGTTGCAATTATCATCATGTATGTATGTATGTATGTGCATGAGCGTGGCTCAGAGGCTAAGGAATGAGGGTGGAGAGTTATGTTTTGGCTTTGATTCTAGCTGCTGGCACCCAAGTCATCTATATATTAATATGATAGTGCGTGTTATTTTCTGTGTCACGCTTACATCTGGGTCATTTAATTGTTATGTACTTCCATTTCTTGTAAAAATAATTCTAGCAAGAATTCTTCATAAGTTTTGGTTTCAGTTTCGATTATAGCTGATGGCACTGCAATAATCTATCTTTCGTTAAAATTAATAAAAATTTATAAACTATTATTTTAAACTATGAACATTTCCATTTAACTTCAAAATAAAAAACTGAATAAAATTGTAGACGTTCCCAACACGAGTGCCAGGGAGAGAAATTTTTGCTACGATTCAATTTTGTTTTTACACTGAAAAGCCAAACATACACGCAGAGATTTTTTAAAAAATTGTGAAAACAGCATGAAAAAAAACAATCGCGAAAATTAAAGATAATTTAGGCGATTGTTTTTTCACACTATTTTCACGATTTTTTTTTTCGTTTTATAAATCGGTGATATAATCAATCCAAAAATATAACTTCAAGAAAGTTAATTGAATTTCCATTTGCACAAGTAAAATCCAAGGAAATTCAATTAACTTTCTTGAAGTTTTGGATTTGGATTTTACCGTCACTGGATTATTTATCTTCCACCAGACTATCCATTCATGTGTAATCACCTTTTTCTTCACCATATTCCCTCTGCTTCACTTTTTTGTTATCAAGTAAGATCTTTGACTTACTTGTTGTTTCATCAAATACTTTTGCATGAAAAATCCGATCCCGCATTTTGCTAATTCCTACCCTCTGATGAGAAGGAAAGTATTTCTTCAAAACTCTGCGGATAACAGACTATCCACTTATCAAGTGCTTCCTTTTCAGATTAAATATGGTTTTAACTCATTTCAAAGTGTATTTTAACATGTTTTATTAACTGTTTGCTCGTATATATATATATATATATATATATATATAAATGAACAAATGATTAATAAAACATGTTAAAAGACATCTTGAAAAAGAGTTAAAAACATATTTTAAATTCGACCGTTTTGGATTTACCATTTTTGGATTTTTACCCTTCACCGGACTATCCATTCATGTGAAATCTTTTTATCATTTTTCTTTTGCCTCCTGTTCCCCTTACCTCACCCTTTTTTCTTTAACCAAGTAAGATCTGTGACTTACTTGTAGTTTCATTAAATACTTTTAGATGCAAAATCCGATCCTGCATTTTGCTAATTCCTGCCCTCTGATGAGAAGGAGAGTATTTCTTCGAAACTCCGCGGATTAAGGACTATCCACTTATCTTGTGCTTCCTTTTTTAAAATTAAATATGTTTTTAACTCTTTTTCAAGATGTCTTTTAACATGTTTTGATTAATCATTTGTTCATATTATAAGCTCTATTTCCTTTTCGGTTTTATTGAGCTTTTACATCTGGCTGAGTTTATTTTACTTGTAAATATTAACTCTTTAATATTTATAATATATTTTAAGTTTACCATTTTGATTACCTTGGTAAACTTATTGTAATTTTTATTTTATATATATATATATATATATATATATATATATATATGGACTTGGGTGTCATCAGTTGCAATCAAAAGCAAAATATATCAGAGTGATACCATTAAGACAAGTGACTTCTGTGCTCCCGAATTTATTTTTCTACATATCACTAGCATTTTTTGCCAGCAATGAACAACATAAGCATTCAGAATGCACCTTGTCATATAAGTGTTGCTCCAAAAATAAAGCCTCCTATTTTTTTTAGCTCCAAAAGTTGAAGAGCTACAAAGACAGGAGTAGTACCATTAAAACGAGCAACTTTTTGGGTTCCAGAATTTATTTTTCTACATATCACAAGTATTCTCAATGCATTTTTGCTAGGAATTCAATAACTCCATCTCTGCTTCTGACACACGTACACAACTGTTTTTTTTTTTTTTGGTTTTTTTGCGGGGCAGGGGGGGGTATCTTTTAAAGACAGAATTACAAAAAGAGAATAGAAAATTCTTGCAAATTTCAAGAAAACTTACCATTCCTTTGCCTTTTTGTCCTGAGGTGGTTCCTGATACCAAACTGTATGCAAACCATTCCTATAAGACAAACAATGTTATTTATGTAATATATAAAGTACAGCCAGTCTATTTCTTACATTTTTGTCATCGATTATGATATAAATTTCTACGTATTTGAGAGAAGCAGTCTGTTTGGAATAAATGTAATAATTTTTAAATGGAGGATGAAATGTACGCATAGTTTTGTGAAACACACGTTAAAAAATGCTGAGGATTGTAGATGCAGAAGAATGTGAGGATGAAAGATCTGTTTAGGGTTAAGGTTAGGGTTTATTCATTTTAGGTTTGTTTGGTTATTTTCCTATTGAAACTGAAAAAAAACGTAACCGAAGCCGAGATTAAACTCATTACACAAGTTTGTAGTGCAATTCAAATCTTGTCCGTATCTGAACACTCGATGCTTCGCTAGGGCGATCAAGGCTATCTTTTAATCATGAAGCCATCACTAGATGGGTTGCCTACCATGGCTTAAGAGGGGCCTATCTACCCTCGAGAGAAGGATAGACCGTGCCAGTTTCCCAACCTTGTATTTTACCTCACAGTACATACAGTGTCTCACCTTCCCAAATGGTAACCCATCTGGTACTGGCCAGGCTCGACGTTGCTTAACTGCACTGGCAAGCAGGTGTGCGAGTGCATATCGAGATCAATATGTGTGGTGTAAGCAACGATATGAAACACAAATGAGTAATTGTTTTCACTTGCTAAAAAAAAACAAAAACATATCAACCGAATGTTGACAATCAATTAAAGTAAAAATATTACCTTCGACTTCAAAAAGTTCAAAAACAATCAACAGTCCAAGCAGGAGAGGGGGATGGAGTTTTACGAATTGAGTTTTGCAAAAAAAAAAAAAGAAACCGGAGAGTTCTAATCGTAACAAAAGGGAGGTAAATATTTTCTGAAAACTGAAAATCTTTAGTCGATTTAGCAAAACTTAATTTTCGCTAATTGTCTTTGAAAACTGTTTTCATTAATAATCAGTCTTGTACCTTATTTTGTTTTTGTAAGTTTTGGATATGTTCATTACTGTGACATGACAACTAAGTAGATACCATTGGTTTTAATATTTCGATTTTCAACCTCGCTCAAATAGCGAAGAAACACCATAAAATGTTTGACATTCAACTTTTATAAAACACAAGCATGAAGAGTTATCTCCCTTATAACAAAAACATGAACTAAAGATAGACCAAGTTCATTCTCCCTTATAATTGTCAGTATAATTCAGGGGAGATAACTTGAATATCGTACAAGGAAAAAAAATTTGGTTCATCTAGAATTCCCCGTATATTACAAAATAAAAAAAATACAGAAAAATCTGTATGATGTATGTAGCCATACCAAAAGGAAAATATCATATCCAAAAAAATTAATTTAATCAATCAAGTAGTTTTATTTTGGCAAAAAAATGTTTTAAGAAATTTATGTGAATTCTTAAGCATTACAATACAATTCTTGTAGGCTTCACTTATTCAGTTATCTCCCTTTGTGTTTTTTTTTTTTTAGATTGTTTTCAAAATGGCGGACAAGACAGACGTTCTTCGGTTACTCATATTTATTATTTTTTTTTTATTTTTACAAAAAACAAATTTTTGCTAATTGTCTTCGAAAACTGTTTTCATTAATTATTTTCTACCTGATCATTTTTCATAATTTTTGGATATGTTCATTATCGCAACATGACAATTTAGTAGACATCATTGGTTTCACTTGAAATTCAATATTTGAATTTTCGAAATTTCGCTGCAATAACGAAGAAGAACCCTCAACCCACCCCGGGTGAATGTCACTACAAGTAAGTGAACATAATAGTCAATAAATCGGGGACGGGAGGGAGGGCCCTTTTATTTTCTCTTAAAATGAATTACCTGTTTATCTTTATGTTTTAATTTTTCATAAAAAAATTCCTAGGTTCAATTATTTATGAAAAATGTCAAATGTTTGTCGACATATGATGACAAGGCACTGCTATTCATTTTTAAAATTAGTTTTAAAAGAAAATTAACATTAATCCAATAATTTTAAATAACTTTATAACTCGATACTTAGAAATTTAAAAAAGAATTAGATTTCGTAATTGCATCTGAATCGGGAATTTAGAACAAATTCAGTAATTATATTGGAATAGAAAATACAGAAGAGTATCAGTAATTGTATCGAGTTAAAAAATTTAGAAAAAAATGAACATAGAAGAGTATCAGTAATTGTATCGAGCTCAAACATTAGAAAAAAATTAACATAGAAGAGTATCAGTAATTGTATCGAGCTCAAACATTAGAAAAAAATTAACATAGAAGAGTATCAGTAATTGTATCAAGCTCAAACATTAGAAAAAAATTAACATAGAAGAGTATCAGTAATTGTATCGGAATTAAAAAACTTATTGGAATCACCCCATCACTAGCAAAAACCATTGCCAACAAAAAACGTTGGGTAGACCTGAACAAGAATTACCCCCCACCCACCCGCAATTTTTATAGTATGTTTTAGTATGGAGTATAGTTTTCGAGGTTGGGGGTGTTTATTCCGAAAGCCGTTCTTAACATGGTGAAGTTGGGGTGTTTATTCTATGCTGGGTTAGGTCGTAAAAATAAAATACCGACTGCAGAATATTGGTTAAAATTAGAGGAGATGGGAGATGATTCTCGTTCAGGTCCGCCAAACATTGTACGATACGGATCCATCCAAGAAAGCAATCATGGATCCATTCAAATTTATTTTTATACAGATACAAGAAAGCAACCATGGAATTTCCACAAGATCCAGTGGGTGCAAGTTAATGTATTTTATTATAGGGAGTTGGGGAGGAGGGAGGGTCTAAATATTCTACTTTAAATCATAGAAATATACGGAGACATGGACATACGTATAGATAAAGTATCGATAATAATACAGCTTTCACCTCTTTTCAACACCTTGATACTTACCAAACTCTCAGACCACCTGATCCTATACTGTCCAGTCACCCATCTATCTGAAGACAATTTCTCAGGCTGGCTAAAAAATAGCGGTGTAGAGGTCTAGCCCATACAATACTACTAGAAACCAATTTTTTTTTTTTTTCTACATAGAAGTCACCACTTATCAAGGCCTGGAGGCCACTCGTTAATGACAGTAGTCAATGGGATAATATCGCAGTAATCATTAGTAGTGGATTACTTTGGTAAATTGGATTACTTATGGATCCATCCAAATATATTTTTATACAGATACAAGAAAGCAACCATGGAATTTCCACAAGATCCAGTGGGTGCAAGTTAATGTATTTTATTTAAGGCGGTGGGGGATCTAAATATTCTACGTTAAATTATAGACACATACGGAGACATGGACGCATGTACGGATAAGCCACCAATAAAAAAATAGCTTTCACCCTTTCTCAACATCCTATACTTACCAAGCTCTCGTGGACGTTGGCAACCGTTCTCATCTGCGTGACGTCCGTAATGATCTCCTGTTGTGGAATGAGGGATTCTGCAGTAGACAGGTTTCTGATGAGAATCACAGCTTCTTTGGAATTCAGGGCTCGCATCTCTTCTTCGGAACACACGGTGCGATTTAACTCCTGCCCCTCTGTAGGGAGCAAACTACGCCAACTCGGCAATGACCTGATATATGAAAATACAAGTCTTTTATAAATGGACATCTCTCAATACATGAAAATATATATATATATCTATATATATATCTATATATATATATATATATATATATATATATATATATATATATATATATTCGGTTCTTATTGTTGAATACTCCAAGTTGAAATTAAAGTCGGTTACTTAAGCTCACATGCGCAGATCATGATACTATAATCATTGTCTAGATATTTGTATAAATGTTAATTTCAACTGTATTTCTCTTTGTTAACGTTGGCCGTGTGGTCTGTTCCTTGTTAATAGAGTCAGGAATGGCTTCGTAGCCGGGTTGGAATTTCCCGACCGACTGTATAATAATTATAGTAATATATGAATAAATACAAAAAAAAACATTTTTTTCCCATTTATTACTCTGAGATTACGATCTGAACAGGTTGCTGCTATTTAAATCCATAATACAACATACTTTAAAATATGGTCTAGATATTGCCGACAATAAACTCAAAGAAATATATGTGAAAATATAATTTGATTAACTATATTCTAAACAGTTCATAATTAATGTTCAGTGTTATTCATGTGTAATTTTACTATCCTATTTTTACTATATATACATATATATATAGAGAGTAAAAATAGGATAGTAAAATTATATATATATATATATATATATATATATAATGCCGGCAAAAAGAAAGTCTGCACTTGTAATTTTTTCAAAAACGGCAAATTTAAGCTAAATTTAATGTAACTGTTTAAACAAACTATACCTCATTTGATTCGCCTTTTATTCCTCTATAATTTTACCTGTTCATATTTGACTTTTAATTGAAATATTCTAGTGTTCACGTCAATTGAAAAAAATAACTTACAAGTGCGGACTTTCTTTTGCCGCCTGTCTATATATATATATATATATATATATATATATATATACACACACTTGGAAGTTATTTTTTTCAATTGACGTGAACACTAGAATATTTCAATTAAAATTCAAATGACTACAAATATATTTTAAGCCCCCCTCTTTCGGTAGAGCACTGTCATAAATAATCTCACCCGCTACTTAATTGCGAAGCTCGTTGTTTGTTTGTTTACAAACACACGGTTTGAGCACTGTAAAAGTGGTGGCGGGTGTCTATTTAAATAGACATTCCGACAAGTTATTTGTGGGCGTCCCTTCTGTGGTCGAGTGGGAGAACTGCCAACTGTCAACACGAAGGTTCTAGGTTCAATCCTTGGCTTGGGGGAGATGCTAGTCTAGCAGCACTGATGAGTTGTGATACAACGAAACAGGACTGTATGTCGATGACTAAATATATATATATATATATATATATAGTGTTATAATGGAATAATTCCAGGAGGAAATCCGGGTATGAGAGCTCAATGTGGTAAACAGAGCAATAACATAAAAATATAACACGGAAATTACATAATTGTCGATGCAATAATTTATTTCAACCTTATGGTATTTTCAAGCATCTAAACTAGACAAAATCAAAAATGTAATTGTCTAGTTTAGATGCTTGAAAATACCATAAGGTTGAAATAAATTATTGCATCGACAATTATGTAATTTCCGTGTTATATATATATATATATAAAAGTGAAAGTGTCTGTGTGTCTGTGTACATTTTCCTTCGCAATAACTCTTAATTTTCAGTCTACAGACTCGAAATTTGATATACAGGATACTGAGATTTAGGAAAATCGATGTGATCGGTTTTCGGCCAGAAATTTGGCTGTTAAGGGGTCAAAGTTCAACGATTTGACTTTTGAGAACTCTACCAAACTCCTCCGACAATTTTGGGCCTAAACACTTGAAATTTTAGATATAGGTTCCTTGGACATGGATCTAACTTAATAACTCAATTTGAGCCCAAAACAATAAATTTTAAGGGGTCATAATAGGAGTCAAAGTTAAAAAAATTGACCGTTTTTTTTTTGTTTTTGTTTTTTTTTGCTCAGCATACATCTCCAAACACCCGGACAACACCGGGCACCCATGCTAGTATATATATATAAAAAGAGAATTTAAATTAAACTAACTAGAAAGATAGATATACCAACCATACACAAAAGTGTAACTAGCTGCTCTCTCTTTATTTTCATTTCTTTATGGTCTTATTAGAAAATAAATAAAATTCAGAAACTTGTGAAGCAATTAAAGTCATGCCATGATTTTCTGCAAGCCACAGATGGACCATATGCAGGTTGTGTATTTGAGAGGATGGTTAGTCAAAGGAAACGTCATCGCACTCACCTGAGGAAACGGCTGATGTCTTCGTCTTTGGCCCACATTGCACTTATAATCCGTTTCTCGTCGGAATCATACTGGACAATTCCTGCAGAAATAGAAGAATAAGACGTTACACATTTCTGAAGTTTTTAGATAGGGATTGGCTATCCAGATTATTTGGATTTCTAGGACT
The DNA here is from genome assembly GCF_053919585.1 of Euprymna scolopes. NCBI lineage: Eukaryota > Metazoa > Mollusca > Cephalopoda > Sepiida > Sepiolidae > Euprymna > Euprymna scolopes. The sequence goes on from NC_136523.1 coordinate 37,947,328, forward strand.
ACTGTTCTCATCTTGAATGTTGTTTTCACAATGTTTCGGCCAACCTTTTTCAGATGGCGAGTCCAGATGGAGTAAGTTTTTTTTTTTTTTTTCTTTTTTTTTTTTTACATAGCATAACGTTTTGGCCAACCTTCTTCAGATGGCAAGTCCAGATGGAGTAAGTTTTTTTTTTTTTTTTTTCTTTACATAGCATAACGTTTTGGCCAACCTTCTTCAGATGGCAAGTCCAGATGGAGTAAGTTTTTTTTTTTTTTTTTTCTTTACATAGCGTAACGTTTTGGCCAACCTTCTTCAGATGGCAAGTCCAGATGGAGTAAGTTTTTTTTTTTTTTTTTTTACATAGGCATCACTACTTATCAAGGCCCAGAGACCACTCGAGGATAAGGGTCAGAGTGTACAGTAGTCAATTGGACAATATAGTAATCGTTAGTAATGGAAATTTGGTAAATTTGTTAACTGAAGTGGAATGGTTCATCAAGAACTTGTTTACATTGGACTTGAAGTTTGTTCACAAAAGTACTCTCATAAGACTGACAGCTGCACGAGATAAGCTGACTTCGGATGCTTCACTGAAGGAACGCACTTGCATCCCAATTGATAATATAATTGAGATGTCGACCTTCTGCATAGACACTACATACTTCGTGATGAGATCTGATATATATTGCCAGGAAGGTATACATGGAATACTTTGAGGAAATGGCGTTAGGATCAAAATCACTCATGCCAGCAATGTGGTTGCGATATGTGGATGAGAGAGTCATAGTCTGGCCGCACCAGGAAGATGTTCAAACATTACTTGACCATGTGAACTCTATCAATCCATCTATACAGTTCACGATAGAAAAAGAACATAACAAATTACCATTTCTAGATGTAATTAAATGAAATGTGTTGAAGGTGGTACAATGCAGAGGTAACGGAAAGACACATGCTCAAGCAAATGAGAAAGTTTTATTCGTACAACTTACAAATACATGTGTACACATTCACGCATTTCATATACACATTATATTTATATTTGCACTATCGTCACCTAGGGAAGCCGGTCTGATGGGATATCCATGTTATATGATATTTCAAGAAAGATTTCTTCGTCAGATATTTATTTGACTTTGGTTCAAACGCGCTTCTGTAAACAGCGTGAAGAGTTTACAGCAGTGCGTTTGAACCAAAGCATTGTACCGCCTTCTACACATTTCATTTAATACATACTATAGAATGCTTCAAGCAAACTACATCCACCACTTATTCTTAGATGTGCTGATAACCCGTACTGGTCAGGGGCTTATATCGAAAGTCAACTTTCAAAAGAAAATTAAAATCACCCAATCTTAGTACGATAAACCCTAAAAGGAAACGATACTGAGACCCTTATGGAGTTAACGTTTGGGAAGGTGAGGGGGTGGAGTCTTGTGGTGTCCGTCATATGAAGTATTCCTCTTACTAGAAACACCAGGATTTTTTTTTTTTGTTTTTTTTTTTTACAAAGGAGTCACCACTTATCAAGATCTGGAGGCCACTCGAGGATAAGGGTTAATGAGTGTATAATAGGGCAATATTGTGGTAATCGTCAGTAGTGGAAATTTGGTAAATTGGATTACTTAAGGGGACGACTCATCAAGAACTTGTTTACATTGGACTTGAAGACTGTTCACAAGTTATACACAAATCATGCACACACAAAACCCAAACAATATTTTTTTTTAAAGTTAACAATTTTTCAAACTATGTTCAAATAAACCAGAATAGTCACTAACTTAGACTTAGTGTCAACCAATTTAGACTTAGGGTGAGCCGGCTTAGACTTAGGATGAACTCACTTAGACTTAGGAACCAACTTAGACTTAAGAACTCCCAGTTAAAGTTTTATACTTATGTCGTGGTGATCACCCTATGGATAACAATGAACTCTTCTATAAAAACCAGGAGAATATGTCTCTCAGCATTATGAATAACTTGCACACGCTTGGCAGTCGAACTGACGTATATCCATGTGCTTTATTTTGTTGTATTTGTTTTTGTTTTTTTGTTTAATATTTTTCATTTCCACAAAATACCGAGTTGTGTCTTTCTGCATCTTCATCGATCCACAACACTTTCTGGGCGCAGATTTACACTTGATGTAGAACTGCAATTCACTCCTCTTGACCGAAAGATGTGAATTTTATAGAGTTGTGGTGACCACCTTACGGATAATAATGAACTATTCCACTTATTATAAAGACCTGGGGAATATGCCTTTTAAGAGTTATGCACAAGTTATATAGTCTTGGCAGTTAGATTGCTGTATAACTGCATTCTTTATTTGTTATATATGTTTTTCTGTTCAATATACAGCATGTTCCAAAAATCTTGGTCACATTTCAAGTCCACATATCTGCTTAACTATGAATGATAGTAAGATGAAAGTGATACCATTTTAAATCGAAATGCATTAAGATTTTTATAAGATTTTTTTTTTTTCATTTCTTTTAATATACTTATCTTTAATAGTTTGAGATATTCAATGTGAAAATGTGCCCAAGACTTTGGAACACCTTGTATTTCATTTCCACTAAATATTATGACATATCATAAATGATATATAATAAATCTTCGAAAAAAAAAAAAAATAGAGAAACCTTATAAATTTTCGAGAAAAAAAAACAAAGAAAACAAAAGCGTACATACATATCATAAATCTTCGAAAAAAAAAAAAAATATGGAGAAACGTAATGATTTATAATAAATCTTCGAAAAATAACAAAAATAGAGAAACCTTATGACATATAATAAATCTTTGAAAAAAAAAAAAAATATGGAGAAGCATTATGACATATAATAAATCTTCGAAAAAAAAACAAAAATGGAGAAACCTTATGACGTATTAGAAATTTTCGAGAAAAAAAACCAAAGAAAACAAAAACGTACATTCATATCATAAATCTTTGAAAAAAAAAAAAAATATGGAGAAACGTTATGATATATCATAAATCTTCGAAAAAAAAAAAATATGGAGAAACGTTATGACATATCATAAATCTTTGAAAAAAAAAATATGGAGAAACGTTATGACATATCATAAATCTTTGAAAAAAAACAAAGTCATAACAATGAGGTAATAACAAAAATAAAAAAAGGGTCATGATAAAAAGGGAATGAGGACTGTACCCCTGTAAGCCGAATGGCAAGTGTCTCGGTATTCTTCCAGAATCTTGCAAATCATGTTCAAGAATTGTTCCGCATAATCAGGCAAGTCGTGCATCAAAGTTTGCAGTTCTTGGATATTGCGATCAACGGTCACGGTACTCTGGAATTAAAAAAAGAAAAAAAAAAGAAAAAAAAAAGAAAAAAAAAAAAAAAAATCAAAGGTCAAATTATTGCCCAAACCAAATAAAAGATCATATGAAAAATAAAAATATCAAAGTTCAAAGATCAAATTAGTGCTGAGGTCAAATAAAAAGGTCACATTAGTGACCAATACTAGTGTAATAGAGTGCGGACGTGTGAATGGCAACGGTATGCAAATGACCGAGCTGTGTGCGAGATTACGTCATGGCAAGAAAAAGGAAAAAAATTATAAAAAGAAGAATGTATGCACAGATCGATGATCACATTAGAGAGACTTGGCTTTCAGGCTAGGTTGGTTGGTTGGTTGTTTTTATTTTAGGGCCTATCAACCCTTTTCGAGTTATTAAATGCTGAATCCAAAGATTTTGAAGAAAAAATTTTTTAATAGAATATATTTGTTGTTTTCACATTGGTTTCTATTTAACCCATAGTTGGGACCCTAACAAGTACTACCACTCCGGGTCAGAGTGGATCTGGGAGCAATGGTAATTAAAGGGTGGCTCCACACTCCCCAAAGCCCACAAGCTGGGGCCTCACCACTGGATATAGTTTAAGGTCATATCCAGGACCTTCAGGCTAGGATCAAAGTCTAGTATCTGTTCTGATGCTACATTTCACTTTTTCTGTCCCCAGCCAGTGGAGAAAAAAATCTTTCATGACTGAGACAATTTTTATTTTTGTTCCTATCCAGAGTGCCCCACTTTGAGGAGCTGGATTTTCCTCACATTAAAAACCGATCTTGTGTCTAACTCTGATCTCATGGGGAGGCAAGTAAGTAGTAATAATCATATATTTTGCAAATGAAAGAACTAGAACGTCTACAAGTAACACTAGTTGCTAATATTCATTACTCATCGATGATGTCACGCTCATCACTTCTGCCTTTGAAAAATTGAAGTCCGCTACTTCTGAGCTTGAATCATCGGATCAATTAGGTTTCAAGGACCCCAGAAAATACAAAAATAGACTTGCGCGCAATGCAAACAAACTCCCCTGACCTGAACCTGCCGAACAACTTTGTTTGTTTATACATCGAGAACATCACGAACATGACCTCCCACAACAACAAAGCCAGCCTGATCACCAAGTATTCGCTGAACTCCAGTCAGCGCTTGTGGAAAAGGCACGCTCCCAGTTCCAGACCCATATTGAGGCGGTGATTGAGGCTGAAGGCGGCTACATTAAACAGATGTCAGCTCTACTACATAATCAAGTTACCTGAATTCATTTTTTTTTTTCATAAAAGTGTTTAAATAAAACTGTAGTGCTGCTTTCTTTAGGGCGACAAATTTATCGTTCTACCCTGCATATCTATATAAATAAAACAGTTGATGTATGTGTGTGTGTGTGTAAATATTTAACCGATAAACTTTTAAACTACTGGTCACATAAAACAGAAATTAAGAGAAAATAGTAATGTTTTATAACGAGTAAAATACTTGTTTGGATAGATGAATAATGCGTACAGAAATATGTCGGCAAGTTGAAATGCAAAATTTTCATTTCAATTTGCCAACATATTTCTATTACTTTTGCGCATGCACAAGTTCATTCATAATTTGAAGTGGTTTAATTTTTAATTTCATTTGTCGATAACTCAAACAGTAGTAAATGCAGCTGAAGTGCTAAATGCTTTGATTTTGATTCTAACTCATGGCGTTGGATATGGAGATGTGGCGGCACACATTTGAAAGCAGAGGTGTGCACACATGCGCATTTCAGATGAACTTTGATCTACATTCTTGTGTCCCATAAAAATGACTAGAATTGTAATTATCACGAAAACAAAGAAATGTTTACATTCCAAGGCAAAATAGAAAAGAATGTAATATCTTGATGTTTACCATTCCAGAAATATATTAATATTAATTCTGGTTTGATATAAACCAGAATTAACATTTTGCTAATGACTTTCCTCTGAGGAGATGAGCCTTGGATTAAGGAAAATAATATAAATATTGTATTCTTTGTCGAAATAAGAAATTTTTATTTTGGAAATTACTTTTTTTTCTGACTGAAATTTAAATATAAGAAATGTAAATTTTAATTTGTTTTATCTAGTATATTGAGCAATTTTATTTGGCTGGGATTGTCTTATATAAAAATACTATCTCCCAAAAGTATGTTGTACCACAGGATTCATCTCATTATTCTGATATTTAGTAAAAACCGGAAAAGAGTGCTCAACACTATTGTAGAGCCAATATATATATATATATATATATATATTTATTGATATAGACAAAATTACATGGTCACGACACTGGACATGCTAATGTTTCAGACAGATGATTGGTCAAGACCACAAGTTCTCATCAGGCGACTTAATAAAGTTTGTTTTCCACTGAAGGAGTCCGGTTTTTAGCATTTAAAAACTGGATCCCTTCAGTGGAAGACAAATTTTATTAAGTCGCCTGACAAAGACTTGTGGTCTTGACCAACCATCTGTCTGAAACATTAGCATGCCCAGTGTTATGACTATGTAAATTTGTCGATATCAATAAATTTTCTATTAAGCATTCTCAATAACCTCGTTAAATTCACGTTTTCTCTCTTGAATATGCAAATTTACAGTTGGCTGATTATAATTTGACTTTGTTCTCTTTATCTCTACTTCCTTATAATATTTCTTTAGTCTGCCAAGTCTGAAGAAACTATCGGTTCTTTAATTCTGGTAGTGGAAACATATGTAACTAAGCAGACCAAAAAACGGTAATAATATATATATATATAAAACGGTATATATATATATATATATATATATATATATATATATATATATAAAATAAAAATTACAATTAAATTTGCCAAAATGATCCAAGATGGTAAAATTAAAGTATATTATAAATATTAAAGAAATAATATTTATAAAATTATCTCAGCCAGATGTAAAAGCTCGATTAAACCAAATAGGAAATAGAGCTTATAATATGAGCAAACAGTTAATAAAATATGTTAAAAAACACTTTGAAATGAGTTAAAAACATTTAATCTGAAAAGGAAACACTAGATAAATGGATAGTCCTTTTCAGATTAAATATGTTTTTAACTCATTTCAAAGTGTTTTTTAACATATTTTATTAACTGTTTGCTCATATATATATATATATATATATATATATATATCTTTTATACTTACAAAGCTGAGACATAAAAGAACAGTCCATAAAAAATCCAATCATTTGAGACCCCCTAGCGCTGCTCAGCGACTTTTACTTTCGGAAGAGAGAGAGTTTGAAAATATGGAGACAGACAGACATAGTGCCTTTTATATATTAGATGAATACATCACTAGACAAGAATATGAAAGTGACCTCCCTTTGGTGTTGCCTCATTTTCGAATATCTAATTACGGAAAGCATAACATATGGACAAACTAAGGAAGGAAAAAGCAGAATATTTGTTTTTATTTAATATTTAGCCCAACCATATTTGAAAAAAATAAACAGTGTAGAAAATAATACAAAAAGGTGGTTAAAAAAAAAATTATAAAAATATATATATATATATATATAACAAATAAATGTTACCAAAGGCAAGATATGTTACTTTTCTACCTAACTGGATAACATTTTTGTGTGTTTTAACTTACTTTAAAGTGTTTATTCATTTGAAACGCAAGTAGTAGTACCAAATCTAAATTTAGAACAAAAAATGTCCAACAATAGATGGTCATCTCGATAATCGCTCAAAAATCAAAAAATAAACAAAATAGTGGCAGAACAGACAGACAGACATAGTGAGTTTTATAAATTATATCTATCAATATGTGTTATCACTAGGGTTGTGACAATAGAATATTCTTTTCAATCTTTTGACTCTCGGGTATATATCCGACACAGTGAGACACATTTAATCAACCGAGAACCACATCCGTCCATATAAAACCATATAAGATATTAAACGGATATATACTCAAGAGTGAAAACAGTGAAAAGAATATGCTGTTGTCACGGCCCTAGATATCACCAAATAAAACCCAATCTCTAGACTTACCTGTAAGAGTGGCCGTGGGACCCCAAGATCTTTCTGCGTTTTGTGGTCAATTACATTTCTTAACGCATCAAAACCTTTTAGTAAAAAGAAAAAAAATAAGAAAATTAGTATTAAAGTATGAAAAGTATGATTTTAGTCATTTTAAAAATCTGAATAATTAAAAATAATTAATAAAAAATAATAAAAAATAAAAAATCTGAATAATTGATAAAAATAATTAATAAAAAATTAAGACAAAAAAATAATTGATAAAAATAATTAATAAAAAATTAAGACAAAAAAATAATTGATAAAAAATGATTAATAAAAAATAAGAAAATATAATCAATAAATAAAAAAAATAAAAAAATAATTAATAAATAATAATAAAAAATAATTAATCAAAAATAATTAATATTTAATAAAAATATTTAATAAAAAATAATTAACATAAAAAATAAAATATAATCAATAAAAAATTAAAAATAAATAAAAAATAATAATAAAATAATAATAAAAATAAAAAATAATAAATGATAAAATAATTTTAAAAAATAATAAAAAATAATAAAAAATAATTAATATTTAATAAAAAATAATTAATATAAAAAATTAATAAAAAATAAAAATAATAATAAAAATTTAAAAAAATAATAAATAATAAAAAATAATTAATAAAAAATAATTAATAATCAATTAAAAAAAAAATATAAAAGATAATTGATAAAAAATAATTAATAAAAAATGGGTGTTAAAAAAACAAATTCATTTTAATATTTTATTCCGCCCAGAGAGGATTGCAAATTGCACTGTTATGATGAAAGAACATGCATTCATGACCTGAAAGTTTCATCTCTCTGTTGCAGATATTGACGGCGTGATATTCTAAGAAACCAACCCGTCATGAACGTGCATCAGAAGCAGAGATGCATCATAGAATTCCTAGCAAAAGTGCATTGAGAATGGTGGTGACTATGTAGAAAAATAAATTTTGGAGAACAAAAGGTTGCTTGTTTTAATGGGACCACTCCCGTCGTCGTAGCGCTTCAACTTTTTGAGTTAAAAGAAAAAAATAGGACACTTTACTTTTCGGAACAACCCTTGTATATAAAGTTTCATCTCTCTGTTACAGATATAGACTGTGTGTATTCAATGCTTCAATTAGTATACAGCAAAGTACGTCCAAGGATGGAGTACTGCTGCCACACCTGGGCAGGAGCTGCTAAAAACAGCCTATCCTGCCTTGACAGAGTACAAAATAGACTTTGTGGTTTAGTGGGGGATTCCCTTTTCTCTTCCCTGCAACCTCTCTCTCACAGAAGAGACGTTGCGAGCCTGTCTTTGTTCTATCGTTATTTCCATTGCAGGTGCTCGTCTGAGCTCCAATCCCTCGTCCCTCCTCACCAATCTTTCACGAGAAACACCCGTCTGGCTGAAACTACTGTCAATAATTTTCCCCACTCTTTATCTGTGCCTAAATCCAAACGTAGATTCCATGAGCAAAGCTTCTTTCTTAGAACTGCACACCAGTGGAACTCTCTGCCGCTTGCCTGTTTCCCACCTGACTACAACTTGGACGTCTTCAAGTCCAACATAAACAAACTCCTGACAAACCACTCCCTTAAGTAAGATACTCTTTCAAAACCCCCAATACTAATGATTACTACAATACTATCTCATTGATTACTGTACACGCAATAACCCTTATCCCTGAGTGGCCTTCGGGCCTTTATAAGTGGTGACCCCCATGTAAAAAAAAAAATTTAAAAAAAAAAAAAAAGCAAAATCACGTTGACACACCGGTTCGTCCCAGATCACTGAAGTTAAGCAACGTCGAGCCTGGCCAGTACCAGATGGGTGACCATTTGGGAAGGCAAGGCACTGTATGTAATGCAAGGTAAAATACCAGATTGAGAAACTGACACAGTCTATCCTTTTCTCAAGCCGTGATAGGCACCGTATCTACTGATGGCGTCACGATAAAAAATACCCTTGATAGCCCTGGCGAAGCATCAAGTCTTCAGCTACCGACAAGATTTGAATCATACTACAAACTCGTGTAGTGAGTTCAATCTCAGCTGCAGCTGCATGTTACGTGACATTTATTTAAGCGTATTTTACAACCGGGCAAATGCCGAATGGCCTGCTGGATGGATGAATGGATTCAATGCTTACAAGTACCACAAAAAGAAAATTGAAGTCTTCCCAACTTTCTTTCTATAAACAGGGGAACTTTCCCCCTTCTATACATCACACTGCGTGCGCACGTCTGATAGACACTTCCGTTGGTCGACAGTGGAAACACTCTGCTGGTTAGTAATGCAATCCTAATCACACCAGCACCAAGATTTAATAAAAAGTTTAAATGTTTGTGTAGATTAGTGATGTTTTTTTTTTTTAAACCAACACATTTCAGGTGAAAACATGACATACTCACGTATCATGTCGAAATTAGTATAAATTCCAAAAATTACTAAAGATGATCCGGTAAAAGATGGGTTAGGTGTAATTAAACATAATTTCTAGAAGGCAGTACAATGCAGAATTGTAACGGAAAGGCAAACTGAAGCAAATGGTTGGTTATTTTTGTTTTACGGCATATCAACCCTTTTCGGGTTATTTAATGCCGAATCCAAAGATTTTAAAGAAAAATTTTTTTGATAGAATATATTTGTTGTCTTCAAGTCGGTTTCTATTCAACCCATAGTTGGGACCCTAATAGGTACTACTACTCCGGGTCAGAGTGGACCTGGGAGCAATGGTAATTAAAGGGTGGCTCCACACTCCCCAAAGCCCGCAAGCTGGGGCCTCACCACTGGATATAGTTTAAGGTCATATCCAGAACTATGAAGCAAATGAAGAATAGTTTTATTAATACAACTAGAAATACATTTTATCTACACATTTTATTGGTCTCCCGACAAAAGGAGGGTGGACCTGTAAATTCGCCCTTGTCCGTTTGTCCGTCCGCACTGTTCTCAATAACTATGCATTGGAATTTTTTTTAATTTTGCACAAAAAATAAAAACACCAAAAAGAAAATTATCTGTGCAAGAAAGAACCATAAAACGGACCATTTAACTTGTCAAGAATCTTGAGTCGACTTATACACAGGTAATACCTAAAATTACACAGTTTTTGGTCTTAAAAATGCACAAAAATGCACATCGACTTATACACAAGTATGTACGGTAGACAGATATGTGTGCAGGATACATGTCCTGGCATTGCCAGGGATTGAAAATAAAATAAATGATTTAAGTATGAAAAATATTCAGAAAATATTTTAGGCTTTAGAGTGGGGGATCAATGTGTGTACATTCATTGCATGTAAGTGTGCAGCAGGTTGGTTCTAACTACTATATAGTAAAATCGAAGAGACCACACATAAATGCATGTATTATCGCTTGTTAATATTTTTGGAAATGTTAAAAAGCGATTCGGCACTCGATCATAACAGAAAATACCATTTTTTTGTGCACTCGGTATATACCGGGGATCCTAGTAATTAATCGCACTTCTTCCAAACCCCACTGCAGTGTGTTTGCCAGCATGTAAGCACATGCACAGTTTTTCAGTGGGAGGCTTAATAATAATTGGAATAGCTCTTGCAATGTTCACTCTCTAGACGTGGCTATAGGTCTAAGTTTGATATGATGTATTCGGTGATGATATGACAGGGTTTTTTTTTTTATTTTTGTAGTTAGAAAATGTAGTGTTTGCAATATGTCGTTATCCCCTAAGTTGAACAAGTTTTAACAATTTAATGAAACCATTTAATGGTACTTAACACATACGTTCACATTATTACGGTATATTACGGCTCATGCAACGTGTTTACATTATTATCGTACGTAACATAAATTATGTCTAGAAACAGTAACTGCGCCTGGCATCTACAGCATGTCATTGATCAGAATGTCGGATTAGCAACGTTTGTGTCCGTTGCATGTAAGTGTGCAGCAGGTTGGTTCTAACTTCTATATATGAAAATCGAATAGACCACAAATAAATGCATGTATTATCGCTCGTGGATGCCGAGAAACAATTTAAAAAATGTCTTACAAAAAAAAAAAAAACTAACAAAAAGAAAATTATCTGTGCAAAAAAGAGCCATGAGATGGACCATTTAACTTGTCAAGAATCTACAGTCGACTTATACACAGGTAATACCTAAAATGACACAATTTTGGGTCTTAAAATGCACATCGACTTATACACAGATAATACCTAAAATGACACAATTTTGGGTCTTAAAAGACACATCGACTTATACACAGATAATACCTAAATGATACAATTTTGGGTCTTAAAATGCACATCGACTTATACACAGATAATACCTAAAATGACACAATTTTGGGTCTTAAAATGCACATCGACTTATACACAGATAATACCCAAAATGACACAATTTTGGGTCTTAAAATGCACATCGACTTATACACAGATAATACCTAAAATGACACAATTTTGGGTCTTAAAATGCACATCGACTTATACACAGATAATACCTAAAATGACACAATTTTGGGTCTTAAAATGCACATCGACTTATACACAGATTATACCCAAAATGACACAATTTTGGGTCTTAAAATGCACATCGACTTATACACAGATAATACCTAAAATGACACAATTTTGGGTCTTAAAATGCACATCGACTTATACACAGATAATACCTAAAATGACACAATTTTGGGTCTTAAAATGCACATCGACTTATACACAGATAATACCTAAAATGACACAATTTTGGGTCTTAAAATGCACATCGACTTATACACAGATAATACCTAAAATGACACAATTTTGGGTCTTAAAATGCACATCGACTTATACACAGATAATACCTAAAATGACACAATTTTGGGTCTTAAAATGCACATCGACTTATACACAGATAATACCTAAAATGACACAATTTTGGGTCTTAAAATGCACATCGACTTATACACAGATAATACCTAAAATGACACAATTTTGGGTCTTAAAATGCACATCGACTTATACACAGATAATACCTAAAATGACACAATTTTGGGTCTTAAAATGCACATCGACTTATACACAGATAATATCTAAAATGACACAATTTTGGGTCTTAAAAGACACATCGACTTATATGCATGCATGTACAGTAAACGAAAATTCTATGAGCAGAATTTCTTTCCTAGAAGTATCTCTTTGTGGAACGCAATACCATGTGTTTGCTTTGCAGCTGACTATAACATGGTCGTCTTCAAATCCAATATGAACAAGTTCCGATTAGGCCGTCCTATTAGATGGTCCAGCCCTGCTCAAGTTCCACCATAACTGATCATGCTGTCCCACCCTTATCCTAGAGTGGTCTTCAGTTCTCTTTTTTTTTTTTAGTTTCTAATTCATTTTAAATTTGTCTGGAATTTTTTATTTTTTTTTAAATCCAGGAATGAAATTAAAAAAAAAAAAATTTTTGAATATTTAATTAGATTTGTCTGAAATAAAAAAAATGTGTTTAAAAACCAAAAAAGTTTTCAAAATTATTCTTAAATGTCTGAAAAAGAAAAAAAAAAGGCAAAAGAAATCCATTAAAAATGTAAAAAAGTTCAAGATTGTCTGAAATAAACAAATAAATGAATAAAACAAAACTAAAAGTTTTCCTTTGATTTAATAGTTTTTTTCTTCCAAGAAAAAAATTTAATATCAAACAGATTTTAATAAAAAAAATTTTTTTAATTATTCCATAAAAAAATATTTAATGAAAAAAAAATAAATAAAAAACAATTTGAGGAGTTTGAGGAGTTGCAGATGAAGTTCTTGCATCAAAAGAGACAGAATAACAACTGCAAATATACTAGTTTTCCAAATTGTTAAAACTTTCCAGTTCGAGACGTTTTCTTTTTCTGACTTTCTCATTTTAGACGTTATTTTTATATGAACATGAATATTAGTGGGAATACTGGTAAAGGATTATTTTTCGGCATTTTTTAAAATGAAAATGGTATACTAAAAATATGGTATACTAAAAATATGGTATATTAAAAATATAGGATACTAAAAAAATAGTACATTAAAAATATAGAATATTAAAAATATAGAATACTAAAAATATGGTATATTAAAAATATAGGATACTAAAAATATAGTACATTAAAAATATAGAATACTAAAAATATGGTACATTAAAAATATAGGATATTAAAAATATAGTATACTAAAAATATGGTATATTAAAAATATAGGATACTAAAAATATAGTGTATTAAAAATATGGTATATTAAAGATATAGGATATTAAAAATATAGTATACTAAAAAATATGATACATTAAAAATATAGGATATTAAAAATATAGGATACTAAAAATATAGTGTATTAAAAATATGGTATATTAAAGATATAGGATATTAAAAATATAGTATACTAAAAAATATGATACATTAAAAATATAGGATATTAAAAATATAGGATACTAAAAATATAGTGTATTAAAAATATGATACATTAAAAATATAGTGTATTAAAAATATGGTACATTAAAAATATAGTATACTAAAAATATGATACATTAAAAATATAGTGTATTAAAAATATGGTACATTAAAAATATAGGATACTAAAAATATGATACATTAAAAATATAGTGTATTAAAAATATAGGATACTAAAAACATGGTATATTAAAAATATGGTATATTGAAAATATAGTATACTAAAAATATGGTATATTAAAAATATAGGATATTAAAAATATGGTATATTGAAAATATAGTATACTAAAAATATGGTATATTAAAAATATAGGATATTAAAAATATGGTATATTGAAAATATAGTATACTAAAAATATGGTACATTAAAAATATAGTGTATTAAAAATATGGTATATTAAAAATATAGTATACTAAAAATATGGTACATTAAAAATATAGGATACTAAAAATATGGTACATTAAAAATATAGTGTATTAAAAATATGGTATATTAAAAATATAGTGTATTAAAAATATAGTGTATTAAAAATATGGTATATTAAAAATATAGGATACTAAAAATATGGTACATTAAAAATATAGGATACTAAAAATATGGTACATTAAAAATATAGGATACTAAAAATATGGTATATTAAAAATATAGGATACTAAAAATATGGTACATTAAAAATATAGGATACTAAAAATATGGTACATTAAAAATATAGGATACTAAAAATATGGTACATTAAAAATATAGGATACTAAAAATATGGTACATTAAAAATATAGGATACTAAAAATATGGTATATTAAAAATATAGGATACTAAAAATATGGTATACTAAAAATATGGTATACTAAAAATATGGTATACTAAAAATATGGTACATTAAAAATATGGTATACTAAAAATATGGTACATTAAAAATATAGGATACTAAAAATATGGTATATTAAAAATATAGGATACTAAAAATATGGTATACTAAAAATATGGTATACTAAAAATATGGTACATTAAAAATATAGGATACTAAAAATATGGTATATTAAAAATATAGGATACTAAAAATATGGTATGTTAAATTTGTTTCTGAATTTTTTAGATGAGGATTGATAATTCATATTATTTGGATTATTGAGACTACTGTCCTCATCTTGAGTTTTATTTTCACAACGTTTCGACCAATGTAAGCCCCGACTATCTCCAAGTGTATCTTGTTGAACTCAAGAATCTACACAGAATTTAATCCACAGTGGAGTATGCTCTCATTTCATCAGCTATGACTTGCTGGAAATATAATATATAAAAAGCACTATGTCTGTCTGTCTGTCTGTTTGTTTCCATATTTTCAAACTATCTCTTGCAAAACTAAAAGTCGTAGAGTGGAGCTAGGGGTCTCAAATGATTGGATTTTTTATGGATCTTTCTTTTATAGGTTTTAGCCGGATACAATAGTTTTTAAGGTCTCAAAAACGGGTAAAAATTGGGAAAAAAATCGTTAAACATTTTGTACGTTCATCTTTGATAATTTTTAATCAGTTGATATGTGTGTCACGTTGGTACAGTGGTAACATCACCAGCTTTCAATGCTACAGTTTTGGTTTCGATTCTAGCTGATAGCACACAAATAATTTTTTTTTTTACTTTTGAAATCACGACTATAATAATATATACAAAATCTTAAATTAAAATATCATATTTAAGCGTATTTTATAACCAGTCAAAGCCAGGCGCCCCTCCTCCCACTAGTCTATTATATAAAAGGTACTATGCCTGTTTCTATATTTTCAAACTCTATCCCTCCAAAACTAAAAGTCACAGAGTGGTTGGTTGGTTGTTTTTGTTTTACGGCATATCAACCTTTTTCGGGTTATTTAATGCCGAATCCAAAGATTTTGAAGAAAATTTTTTTTAACAGAATATATTTATTGTTTTTAAGTCGGTTTCTATTTAACCCATAATTAGGACCCTAACAGGTACTACCACTCCGGGTCAGAGTGGACCTGGGAGCAATGGTAATTAAAGGATGGCTCCACATTCCCCAAAGCCCGCAAGCTGGGGCCTCACCACTGGATATAGTTTAAGGTCATATCCAGGACCCACAGAGTGGAGATAGAGGCTTCAAATGATTGGATTTTTCATGGACCCTTCTTTCATGGGTCTTTAGCCAGTTAAAATAGTTTTTAATGGGTCAAAATTGAAAAAAAAAATCGTTATACATTTTGTACATTAGTTTATTCTTAATCAGTTCGTATGTGTGTCACGTTGATAGTGTGGTAACGTCACCAGCTTTGAATGCTACAGTTTTGATTTCGATTTTGATTCTAGCTGATGGCACCCAAATACTTTTTTGTTTAAAACTTTTGAAATCACGACTCTATAATAATATATATGAAATCCGGACAAATTAAAATATCATATTTAAGCGTATTTTATGACCCCCCGCTCTTCCGCTAGTCCTAAGTAATTTTGCAATTGTATTTTGAGTATCTCCCACACCAAAGATTGAACATTCAACCTCCCGAATAGTGTCACTTACAACAGAATTTTACCAAATACTTTATCCGCATAAGCCAAAGGGTCCTTCCAGCAGAAATGTTGTGAAAATAAAACTCAAGATTAGAACAGTAGTCCGAATGATTTAAATTTAAACTAGTATTAATGTTATTAAGTTAAGAATCAGTTAATGGTACAAATTATTAACTTATTTTCTAAGTTTTATTAGAAAAAAAACATGATTAATAATAAATAAAGCAAAGCTTATTACAACAACAAAAAAAAGCTCTAAAAGAATTAGTTTGCATTAAATATTACAACAAAAGTCAAAATAACATCTTTATACTATGCTAGATATCAAATATTAATGATCTCTATAAGAGAATTATCAGGGTCACCTGGCGTTGCCCGGGTGGGGGAATAACATGAAATTTTGTGTGAAATATAACCAGCTAAAATAAAAACTTAATTCAAGTGAATAGTGGTTTGTTTTACTTCAATAAGCCCTTAGATATCAAACAGTGCTGGGTATCTATGCTAGTTTTTCTATATATATATATAAAAGAAAAAAAAATTTTGGAATTTACCCATTGGATTGGAAATTTTAAATTCAACCGTTTTGGATTTTACCATTCTTGGATTTTTTACCCTTCACTGGACTATCCATTCATGTGAAATCTTTTTATCATTTTTCTTTTACCTCCTATTCCCCTTACCTCACCCCTTTTTTTTTAACCAAGTAAGATCTGGTACTTACTTGTAGTTTCATTAAATACTTTTATATGCAAAATCTGATCCTGCATTTTGCTAATTCCTGCCCTCTGATGAGAAGGAGAGTATTTCTTCGAAACTCCGCGGATTAAGGACTATCCACTTATCTTGTGCTTCCTTTTTTAAAATTAAATATGTTTTTAACTCTTTTTCAAGATGTCTTTTAACATGTTTTATTAATCATTTGTTCATATATATATATATATACATATATATATATATATATATATATATATATATATATATACATATGAATTCAATAAAAAACTCTGTAAATGAGAAATTTTTCTTTGTTTTTCTTTTAAGTAGAAAACTTATCCCTGAGTGGCTTCTGGGCCTTGATAAGTGGTGACCACTGTGTAAAAAAAAAAAAAAAAAACTGGTCTCGATAAAAACCAGATTGAAACAGTAGATTTATTGGTGCGATCAATGGTAATTTTGTTTTACTTATCCTGCACCCCAAACTGATGTATTATCGTTATTGAATAAGTGAATAAATACTTATATACATTATTTTATGTTTTTATATTGTCATTTTCTTATTTTATAGATATTCTCTCTCTCATATCTATAATATAAAGCTGAATGTGTGTGTGTGTGTGTGTATGTGTGTGTGTGTGTGTGTGTCTGGTCACGAATAGGCTCCTATACGGTTGACTATTGTAAAAAACTGATTACATATAATGATAGATGTATCGAGACACAGGAATGGGTATATTTGATCTGGCAGAACGGTGGTTCATAAAAATTGTGGGGTCAGCGTTCGCGCCTGGCTCCCAAAGTATGGAAATAAAAAAATGAAAAAAAAAAAAATACGTTTACAAGGGATTTTGATATAGATGTACATAAGAATACTTTGATAAGTATGTTTTAACTTAAATAGGGATGGTATAATAAAATTGTGGGGTCTGCGTTCACGCCTGTACTCCATGGAAATATGGCACAAACTTTAACAAAGACTTTTCATATCTATCTGCATAAGTATACTTTGATAATTATGTTTCAGTTTGAAGAAATATGGTATAATAAAATTATGGGGTGTTCGTTCGCACCTGACCTCCATAGAATGTAAATATGTCACACAGTTTAACAAAGTTTTTAATATAGCTCCACAGAATATTGTAATAAGTGTTTCAGTGTGAACAGGTATGGTATAATAAATTATGGGATTTATCTATTTTATTTTTACTTTCATCATATTCTGCTTTGGTTTTGATACCCCCAAATTTACAACCCTTCCTTTTCATAACCTATCATCTATAAATATAAAAGCGAAAATGTATGTATGTGTGTTTGCTTTTTCTGTGTGTCTACAAAAGGCTGCTTTCAGGGAAGCGGTCGCTCACTTAACAACTTTTTTAAAAATATTTTGCTTTGGTTTTGATACCCCCAAATTCAACCCAAAATTTACAACCCTTCCTTTTCATAACCTATCATACTTTCATAAATCAGAGTCCATTTTCTGTAGGCTGTTTTTGAACCCAGTCAACGACTGGTACTTTTGCTAGTATATATATATATATATATATATATATATATATATATATATATATCAGTATGGGCTGAAACAATTGTTAGCTTATATAGTCAATAAGCAAAGTTTCTGTTTGTCAGTAAATAATAAATCAGTAAAAAATTTATGAGTATTTTATAGCTCTAGTATTTTACTATTGAGCTATTTTCGTGTGGTTAATATTTGTATTCAAATTAAAAATTTTATTCAAAATATAAATATATACACTCGATTTCCATAATGAGACATTTTCTTTTTTGTTTCTCTACCAATTATTCTAAATAATTATATTAATAATATATAATACAGGGTGACTCAAAATACTATGACCACAAAAGTACATTCAACAATAAAAAACACTGTATAAAAACAACATTAGCGAATAAATACTGGGAACTCAAAGAAAGCGGACATTTGCCGGTAGTCGAATGGAAAATAATAAGACAAGCTACCACGTGTAGGCATCTAGACGACCCATGTAGATTATGCCTTCATGAAAAATTTTCTATCCTGTACTTTAAGGAACCCCAACATCTATTAAACTGTAGAAGAGAAATAGCAAATAACTGTGTTCACAAAATAAAATTTACTCCAGGATAGCGATACAAAACAGTTTTAAAACTAACAAAAACAATAGAAAATAAACAAATAAATAAATTAAATAAACATGAATATACATAAACGATCACACATATATGTATGTACATATATGTGCATATATGTACGTACACATATATATATTTATATATAAACTAACAAAAAAAAAAAAAAAAAAAAAACACTAACCTAGTTTTAAAACAGATCCTTTGTCCAATAAAATGCATGCCCATTGGCTGATAGGAAGGGGTGCGGTGGATACTAGAAAGCTGATTGGCTAACTAAATCCTCAATATAAGAGGACCATATAAAAACGATAAACAACCACAGAATTCGCGCATAAGCCTGAGGAATCCTAGAGTGGATGAAACGCCGAATATTCAGTGTAACTTAATCGCCATATATATTTTATAAATTACTATATATATATATATATCAATTTATTATACTTTAACTTTGCAAACACAAGTAGATCATAAATTTTTTCACCGTTTTTGAAAAAAGGGGTGTATGGTCGTCTATTAAGGTTCTTGGTCAAACTGTAGAATAAAAAAATGTCTGCATTAAAAGTCAAACAAAAAAATAAAAGCATATGCATGCTTTGCTTTAATTCCATTACTAACCATAAGTCTGGATGGCAATACAAATATTTATCTTCAGTCAAGAAATCCAACACGAATGCACACTTTTGCTATGCACAAAAAAAAAAAAAAAACATTCACAGCATCGCCATAAAAGGAAAGATAATTGTATGCAGTTTGGGAGGGGGGTACGAAATAATGTGTGAAAGGAATTTTAGTCGTCATCGTCTCCTCATCATCATCATCGTTTTAAAGAAGCTACCAAGACTGTATATAATTTTATTTTCAGAAGTTTAGATAAGCTTTCAGTACCATCGGTTTCAAACCTCATAATAGCCAATCTATCTCATCTGTATATTTATTATTACATTTTTCAAGCTACAGGGGTATTATGTAGGGAGTTGGGTAGCAAGATGTCTGTTCACATTACACTTGAACTTCTGCATGTCAGTACAGTTGGGGAAGAAGAGACCTGGAAGGGAAATCCAAAGTCTAGCGGTTCTGGGGAAGAAACTACTGGAGTAGAAAGCTCTCTTACATCTAGAGATCTCTACTGTGTAGGGGTGGGATTTAGCTGCTTGTCGGGGATGTTTATGTCGAGTGGGTACAAATGCTTGTAGTTTGTCGGAGCATTCACCATGAAAATACTTGTAGAACAGGCAGAGGGATGCAACATTTCGTCGATGAGACAGAGGCTGATTGGTTGGTTGTTTTCGTTTTACGGCATATCAACTTTTTTCGGATTATTTAATGCCGAATCCAAAGATTTTGAAGAAAAATTTTTTTAATAGAATATATTTGTTGTTTTCACATCGGTTTCTATTTAACCAATAGTTGGGACCCTAACAGGTACTACCACTCCGGGTCAGAGTGGACCTGGGAGCAATGGTAATTAAAGGGTGGCTCCACACTCCCCAAAGCCCACAAGCTGGGACTCACCACTGAATATATATCCAGGACCCCCATTGAGGGACTTTTACCCTCTGCAGGGAGGCAGTCGGCGTATTCTAATGTCCCACCGACAGGGCCGAGAAAGAGGCTGAAGCTTAGATGACAGTTCATGAACCCATCAGGTTGGCGACTCTGTTTTGAACCTTGTCTAGGAGCAAGAGACTAGTAGCAGATGCACCAGCCCAAATATGACAACAATACTCCATACATAACAGATCTTATTTAAACTTCTGAAAATTAAAACAAATATTACACTCTTATTTTGAAAAATATTTTTTTCCTTATAATAGTGCACTCTGCTGGAATTCTTTTTTCCCAAAAATATAACTAAGTTTATATATATATATATATATATATATATATATATATATATATATATATATATAAAATAACAGTATAGTTACATTCCAAGATGCAAACATTCATTTTTCATGCAAAACAATTCCTCCAGCATGTTAAAATTTTGGTACATTTTTCATAGATCCTTTTCGTTATGCAGAAACAAAAACAGCTATCATTATGCTAATACCATCTCTTTTCGTGCATATACTCTTCAGAAGAATTAGAAATTCTTTGCTTAGACAGAAAAAATTGCATGACAATATAATGCTGCAAGAAGAAAAAATATTCATAGAAGACTCAACATCGTGTGCTTGTTCCGGCAGCCATCTTTGTTCATATCCTTTGATATATGTTCTGTTGTTGTATTTAACATACATTCAGCGCATGGTCATAAAAGAAAAAATAATGCTATACATTGGGGGGGGGGGGTTTAATAATATATGAAAATCCTTTTCACACACACACACATATATATATATATATATATATATATATATATATATATATATATACTAGCAAAAGTACCCATCGTTGACTGGGTTCAAAAACAGCCTACAGAAAATGGACTCTGATTTATGAAAGTACTAGCGAGGGGTACCCAGCGTTGCCCGGGTGTTTATTAAAAAAAAAAAAAGTAAGTATGAGGATCGAACCCTTGAGGCAAAGTTGTAAATTAAAGTGTGAAAAAAAAAAAAAAAAGAAAAAAGTGCGATGTTAACCATTGCCCCACTGCGAGATGCTAACGGAAACACGTTTGAATTTATTTAATTAGTTGGATTTAGCAGGTGCCTGTCTTAATGAGTTTGACTGCGGGATAGTATTCATTTACTGCTGAACGCTTTTTTTCCACCTCCAAGATGTTATAGGAAAAAGACTAACCCACATGCGGCGAGCGACAAATATTGAATATTTATCTTCCCAAAATCAAGCAAATTAAATAGACAGGCGAACTTCGTTGTTAAGTGTGAGATATCACGATCTGTATGTGATATAAAAAGTTTTAAAAAGTTGTTAAGCGAGCGACGCTTCTCTGAAAGAAGCCTTTTGTAGACACACAGAAAAAGCGAACACACACACACACATACATACATTTTCGCTTTTATATTTATAGATGATAGGTTATGAAAAGGAAGGGTTGTAAATTTGGGGGTATCAAAACCAAAGCAGAATATGATGAAAGTAAAAATAAAATAGATAAACCCCATAATTTATTATACCATACCTGTTCACACTGAAACACTTATCACGATATTCTGTGGATCTATATTAAAAACTTTGTTAAACTTTGTGACATATTTACATTCTATGGAGGTCAGGTGCGAACGAACACCCCATAATTTTATTATACCATATTTCTTCAAACTGAAACATAATTATCAAAGTATACTTATGCAGATAGATATGAAAAGTCTTTATTAAGGTTTGTGCCTATTTCCATTCTATAGAGGCCAGGCGCGAACACAGACCCCACAATTTTATTATACCATCCCTATTTAAGTTAAAACATACTTATCAAAGTATTATTATGTACATCTATATCAAAAACACTTGTAAACGTTTTTTTTTAATCTTTAAATTTTTTATTTCCATACTTTGTGGACCAGGCGCGAATGCAGATCTCACAATTTTAATGAACCACCGTTCTGCCAGATCAAACATACCCATTCCTGTGTCTCGATACATCTATCATTATATGTAATCAGTTTTTTTTTAAATAGTCAACCATATAGGAGCCTATTCGTGACCAGACACATACACACAGACATTCAGCTTTATATTATATATATATATATATATATATATATATATATATACTAGCAGAAGTACCCGTCGTTGACTGGGTTCAAAAACAGCCTAGGAAAATGGACTGTGATTGATGAAAGTATGATAGGTTATGAAAAGGAGGGGGTTGTAAAGAGATAGGTTTTGATACTCAAAAATTTTACCCTAAGCAAAATATGATGAAAGTAAAGATAATTTTTGTGAAAATATATTTTTTATATCAACTTCGTTTCCATTCGAAGTGACCAACAAAATGGTGTCTCCTTACAAAAAGAAAATGTTATATGTATATATATATATAATAATATAAATATACAAGAATATATATATAATAATATAAATATACAAGAATATATATATATATATATATATATACAAGAATATATATATATATATATATATATATACAAGAATATATATATATATATATATATATATACAAGAATATATATATATATATATATATATACAAGAATATATATATATATATATATATATATATACAAGAATATATATATATATATATATATATATATATATACAAGAATATATATATATATATATATATATATATATACAAGAATATATATATATATACAAGAATATATATATATATATATATATATACAAGAATATATATATATATATATATATATACAAGAATATATATATATATATATATATACAAGAATATATATATATATATATATATATATATATACAAGAATATATATATATATATACAAGAATATATATATATATATATATATATATATACAAGAATATATATATATATATATATATATATACAAGAATATATATATATATATATATACAAGAATATATATATATATATATATATATATACAAGAATATATATATATATATATATATACAAGAATATATATATATATATATATATATATATATATACAAGAATATATATATATATATATATACAAGAATATATATATATATATATATATATATACAAGAATATATATATATATATATATATATATACAAGAATATATATATATATATATATACAAGAATATATATATATATATATATATATATATACAAGAATATATATATATATATATATATATATATATATATATACAAGAATATATATATATATATATATACAAGAATATATATATATATATATATATATATATACAAGAATATATATATATATATATATATATATATATATATATACAAGAATATATATATATATATATATATATATATATATATATATATACAAGAATATATATATATATATATATATATACAAGAATATATATATATATATATATACAAGAATATATATATATATATATATATATATACAAGAATATATATATATATATATATACAAGAATATATATATATATATACAAGAATATATATATATATATATATATATACAAGAATATATATATATATATATATACAAGAATATATATATATATATACAAGAATATATATATATATATATATATATATATATATATATATATATATATATATACAAGAATATATATATATATATATATATATATACAAGAATATATATATATATATATATATATATATATATATATATACACACACGACAGAAAAGAATAGACGTCCATAGAAAATTTTAAAATAAAAAAATAGAAAATTTTATTTCAATAAACATCTAATTTATAGAACAAAATCAAAAATAAATGATCACAAATTTAATAATTAATATTTGGTTGACATGGCATTGATCTGTTGATGAATATCATCTTGTGGAATTTCTCGCTATGATGCTAATGTGGAATTTCTCACAATGATGCTAAACGTTCAGACTTAGAAGATGGCTTCGTTTTCATTTTCTTTTTTTGCGAAGGTTCCAGTCAAATATGCCCCAAAGGGTTTGTGTTTATATCCGGGGACTGACTTGGCCATGGAAGTTTATTAATCCCATTTTGGCTGAACCAATGTTGTATTTCCTTAGCAGAGTGACAAGGAGCTCCATCTTCCATAAACAGGGAGTTAACTGTGTTCATTTTCCCACCTGAGAATATTGGTAGGAGTGCTTCATGTAATATTTAAACATATTTTGTAAAATTGATGTTTCCTTAGCATTTCACCATATCCATACCTTTCCACTGTCGGGAAATAATGCAAATCTTGACTCATCAGAAAAAATGGCATCGGTCCAAAAGTTTATAGGTCTCTCCACCATCTACTGAGCCCAATCTTTTCTGCGCTTGATATTGGCAGGATGAAGAAGAGATTCCTTCTTGCAGTTCTACAATAGTAGCCCAGCTTGGGAAGATACCCAATAGCTGTTCTGGGACTGATACCAGTTTGTGTTTCAATGTCAGAGGCTTTGCACCGGGGATTCTCTTCAATATTTCTTTTCACAAGACGCACGGTTCTTTCAGAGGGTCCGGGGTGACCTGGATGAGGTTTTATGTACTCTTTGTCCTCTCTTGTGAATTGTACGATTACTCTATCTAGGAGTATTTGAAGATTTCCTACCATTTTGCGATATTCTAAGAGTTCTGATGCTCCTTTGGTTCATGACATGCTTCAATATTGCTAGATGCAATTTTAATGAGTTACCCTAAGTTATTTCAGCACTATTCTTATCTGTAAATATAAATAAGCAATAAGGAAAATATTTATCGTAGTGTCTATTCTTTTCTGTCATGTATATATATATATTGTGGAAATGGTAATTAATAAAAACTGAAGAAAGTGCTCAATACTGTTGTAGAGCAAATATGCGTTTTTATTTTTTATTACCGTATCTTTCTGTTAAGTTACATTATTGTTTCAGCTACCAGCCGTTTTTTTGGCCGTCTGTAGCTTCCTCAGATTTTTACAGAAATTTCTGTAAAAGTCTGAGGAAGCTACAGATGGCCAAAAAAACGGCCGGGTAGCTGAAACAATAATGTAACTTAACAGAAAGATATGGTAAAAAAAAAATAAAAACGTATATATATATATATATATATATATAAATATAACACGGAAATTACATAATTATCGATGCAATAATTTATTTCAACCTTATGGTATTTTCAAGCATCTAAACTAGACAATTACATTTTTGAGTATCAAAAATGTAATTGTCTGGTTTAGATGCTTGAAAATACCATAAGGTTGAAATAAATTATTGCATCGACAATTATGTAATTTCCGTGTTATATTTTTATGTTATTGCTCTGTTTACCACATTGAGCTCTCATACCCGGATTTCCTCTGGAATTATTCCATTATAACACTATATATATATATATATATAATGAAATAAGAATTACAGTTAAGTTTACCAAAATGATCCAAGATGGCAAAACTAAAGTAAATTATAAATATTAAAGAATTAATATTTATAAAGTAATCTCAACCAGATGTAAAAGCTCGATAAAACCAAATAGGAGATAGAGCTATCCATTCACATGAAATCACCTTTTTATTCACCCTATTCCCCCTGCTTCACTTTTTGTTATCAAGTAAGATCTATGACTTACTTGTAGTTTCATCAAATATTTTTGCAAGCAAAATCCGATCCGGCATTTTTCTAAATCCTACCCTCTGATGAGAAGGAAAGTATTTCTTCGAAACTCCGCGGATTAAGGACTATCCACTTATTTAGTGTTTCCTTTTTAAAATTAAATATGTTTTTAACTCTTTTTCAAAGTGTTTTAACATGTTTTATTAACTACTTGTTCTTATATATATATAAATTTATTAAATTAATTTTACAAACAAATGGCTACATAAGTGCATACATGTTTCTGTAATTTCCCGTTTCATAAAAATCACATTATCAGGCCAAGTGCGATATCCTTGGCCTGACGACGTAATTTCTCTGAAACAGAAAATTACAGAAACATGTATGCACATATGTAGCCGTTTGTTTGCATAAATGAATTTAATTTAATATGCTCTGTTAACTCATTGAACATTTTTTGGTAGACACGTTGTTTCAGTGGATGTACTTCTAGGAAACAAAACCAAACTATCACCATATATATGTGTGTGTGTGGGTGTGTGATTTCTGAATGGTGCACATGTGTACTTCAAGCTGGTTCATCAATAAGGCTCTATGCACGAGATACTGAGCACTATTTTGACTATAAAGTGCAAAAGCAAGAGAAATAATTAGAAATATGATAAAAAGCGATGCTAACAGCTTTTAGCAAGACGACACTTCAAGACATTTTTTGTGCATTTTTTTTTTTTAAATAAGCATCTTCAGCATTGGCAAAACAAAAAAAAAAAAAATTTTACACAAAACTTTTTGGGGAAAAAAAAAACAAAATTATATGCAAAAAGATTTTATTTACGAGCAGAGACATTGCTCGGGATTGAATGATGATTAACGAATTTTATTGTCATCCAAATCAACCACTTTTTTTCAATCAAATCGATCAATTGCCTGCTCTAGTTTGGGACCCACCGTGGTGCACCGGGAGGAAACTTCACATACCTTCCCGCAGTGACTTAGTCCAAAATACATTGTAGCTTAAATTGCACCATGGAGAACATACTGTTGATTTTATAAAATTATTTTCATATATACCAGCTTAAATTAAAGTTTAAAATGCAAAAGTCAAGTATCAAGGTTCAATTGTTCTCTAAACAGAAACATTTATTTATTGAGATTGTCGGACTGACTTCCTCATCTTGGTTGTTATATACAAACAATTACTAGAAACATTCATTTCAAACATGTCCCTATCCATATCAAAAATTTTATATGCTGGGCCTTTCTACTTGTGTGGTAATAAAACGTACTTGTAATGTTAGGCTGTAGAAGGTGTTGACTTTAGTCAAAGTCGCCTGTTCCTTCTTTCATCATATTTTGTTGATTGTCGATATTTATATCGAAGACATCCTGATACAAAACCTATCTAAGAACACTGCCAGGTACATAAGTACATTTGTGTGAAAATTCAAAAACATTGGCTCAGCTGTTTAGGAGTCCATAGGGAACGAACTCACACAGATAAAGTTCCATATATATATATATATATATATATTATATTTGTTTATCATACAAACATTATTGGTTAAAATGCAGTTCTGTCTGCATTGAACACTCTTAAATAATGATGAGTTTCATTGGATTTACATCTAGGAAACCAATCAATACAACCATTATATATATATATATATATATATATGATATTTCCCAAAAAACTTGCTGCTATGGTTTCAAATGATCTGAAATAACAGCAAGAGGAGACTTGATTCCAAATATTTATCATACGTTATATTATGACGAGATCCCTGGCGACACCAGATGATCTTGCTTTTCAATTAGAGGAAGAGAAGATGGGAGAGGATGAGGTATGGTTAGGGTGACCATACTGACACTTGGTCAAGGAAAAACAGATGTTTATGAAAAATGTCCAGAAGAAATAAAATATTTCAATGGAAAATAAATAGTTATCGCTTATCACATCAGTGCCGGGGTGGGGTTTTTAAGAGAAAGACAAACGAGGATACATCTATCAACAACGGAAAGGTTGTTTTTAAAATCTCTGTTGAGCGAGATGAAGAATGGGGTAGGGGTCACCGCCAGGCATTGTTCGGCCTGGGTGACGGGTGACTAATCATGCCTAATTGGTAACAAGTAAAAAAACCTCAGTGCAGGTGGGGGTTGAGGTCTGGTAGAGATAAGCTCTAAAGGGAAAAAAGAAAGAATAACTCCAAAAAGGTGGAAGGAGGAATTTCTGATTTGATAAAAACGATTGACTTTTTGGAGTTAGGGTCCTTAGTCTTTTTTACTGACTAGCATTCGAGGCGTCCACATCGCTCTCACCCCGCCTAGGGGGGGGGGGGGGAAACCTCATAAGAGCTGTTGAAAAGCTCTTGTTCTTAGCTGGGAAATCAATTAGAGGAACTTAACCTGCATCATGAAGCTTGGATCAAAGAAATCGAGTGTAGAACGATTTATGAATAATTAATTTGTTTCGTTATATAAAAATGTCCCAGAATTTTTCCTTGTTTCTCGCTTGCCGGCCTGAATGAAGATACAGTTTATTTCAGGTATGCCCTGACGCCAGATGATGAAGGACAGACTGGATCCAGCACAAAGCCAGAGTGACGGCCGAAATCGACAATGTTGCCACACGGACTTAGGGTCATGCACATTCCGCGTGCCCTGAGCAGCAGAAAGATATTTTCCAGTGACCAGTGAGAGTCTGGTCACCCTTAAGGGGTCCACCACTAGACAAGTAAGAATGTAGCCCTGCTGGGTTGCATCTAGGGTCCTGTGAGCTGGGAGCGACGAACACGGTCAGAAGTACATCACAAGTATGCTCCCATGAACCAGGATAGCGACGGATGTGGCCCGGCCCTCGAAGAAGAGGGGTTAGGGATATAATATCTCCCCTCTTTGGTTTTCATACATAAAGCAAATTTCAGTGTATAAGGATTATTTGATACTGGAGATGTTCATAAACATATCCTATTTCCAAAAGAGGGGAGATATAACATATGAGAAATATTTAGAATCAAGTCTCCCCTTGCTGTTATTTCAAACAACATAGCAACAAGTTTTAGTCTCCCTTCCATCAAGGCCAGAGGTTTTGGGGAAATTATATATATATATATATATATATATATATATATATATACTCGTAGCCAAATTGAATATTGAAATGCTCATATCTTTGGTTCTATTGGACGAAACTACGTGAAAATTTGCAGTCTTTTTGAAGATTATTATGACAATTGATAAAAAAGAACCTACATTTTCTAACCAATAAAACACGCCCAAATTTGCCTATATAGTCCTGACAGGCCAGCTTCAGTTGTCTTCCCTGTGGCCTTGCCAGACGACTATATATATATATATATATATATATATATATATATATATATATATATATATAGTAGAGACCAGAACAACATTGGTACTGTCAGTTTCAAACCCAAACAATGAAACTAATAATTGGTCTTCGTTACTGGGCTATCTTTAGCCTCTTTTTATATCAGGCTCTTTGACAGAGAATCTGACATAGGTGACCAACTATAGGTCCTCTTTGTATTTAGAGCAGATAGTACCATTGTTGTTTTGATCTTCTGTGATGCATATATCAGGTCAGTACAAAGGTTTTATTGGTTCGAGGCATATTTAAACCATTTTAATTTATTCTATACAATATTGTTATTACTTAAACATATCAAAATTATTAATTTATAACTTTTTTCTTTCAGATTATGAAATCATTATTCAAATTTATTTTGTAAAATCTTCACCCATGTTGATCCGAAAACAACCTTCTTTGATTAACAGAAAGGGAGTCATCTTCCAGGATGATAATGCTCCTCTTCACACAGAAATTTTTGACCAAAGATCTCAAAGATTGGCTTCTTTTAAGCATTTTTTGCCTTTCCTTGAATCTTATTTTTTTCATTGAACCTAACAACACCATGGAATATTCTTTTTTTTAATCTTGGCTTCTTTTAAACTTTTCATGCAAACTTTTTAGTTTTTTAATCTATGTGCTAAATATGAAAATTTATGACTGCCTTTAAACATTATTTTGCTGAAAACACTTCCTCTGATGAGATGAGCCATTTATTGAAATTCCATGCATTAAGGAAATAAAACTTTAAACTTTTTGTATTTCTTGTGAAATAATAAATTTGTTGTAAATTTTTTAATTTACTGAATTCAATTCCAAATTTTCATTTATATATATGTATTAGTGATAGGACGATTCTAATATTTTCCCAATTCCAATACTCTTTTAAATTTTTGATTCTGATAACAAAAGTGTCCCAAAAAATAGTCACAGCATACAACTAACATACACCCCTCCCCCCACTGCCCATATCGAAAGAGTTCATTAAATAGTGTCGATTTAAGTTCATTTATATAGAAATGTTCCAAAATTTTTCACTTTACTTATCGCAAAGAGAACAATGAGTTATTTTTTAAAAGCTTCATGTTATTGTTTGTTGTAATAGAATTGTTTTAATTGTTCTATTTAAAAATATTATTTAAAGATGGTTTATTTAATTTATTTTTTATTTAATTTATATTTAATTCAATTTATTTTTTATTTAATTTATATTTAATTCAATTTATTTTCATTTATTATTTGCCTACACCAGTTGTCTTTGAAAAGGGGAAGTAAGTTTATTTATTTAAGAGTTATTTTCCCTTTAAGCTATTTCTCGTTTTTCATAGACCCATTTTCAGGAAAATCATAAAAAATAGGATATTCAGTGTATCTTAAATAATGTGATTAAACCCTCCATCAATACTTTTCGAAATGTATGCACATATGTAGCCGTTTGTTTGCATAAATGAATTTAATATAATATGCTCTGTTAACTCATTGAGCACTTTTTGGGGGAGACAGATGTTTCAGTGGATGTACTTCTAGGAAACAAAATCAAACTACAACTATATATATATATATATATATATATATATATATATATATATATATATGTGTGTGTGTGAAAGATTGAATGGAAAAGCAATTAAACACAGGAAAAATTAACAAACAAGAAATTGACCGATTTCATTCAGATTAATAAACATCATCAAAAAGACTTTTTCCTGTATTTAATTGCTTTTCTATTCTTTCATAGATTCTGTCTCCGTAATGAGCTGTGAAACAGCGAAACAGTACTGTATGTGGATGACTATATATATATATATATATATATATATATATATATATATATATATATATATATATATTTCCTTATATAAATGAATTCTCTTTTATAATTATAAACTTTTTAGAAGTCGAATTATGTAGGTGCTAAGTCTGCGATAGGTTAAAGTTAATTTTTTTTTCTTCCAGGAATTTAAACTGCATTCTTTATTTTTATTTTTGCATTTTTTTATTCAAAGACCTCCATAACCCATTATGGAGTAAACTCATCTTGTTAAGAATAAAATTTAATTCGATTTAATTTGTTCTACAAAATAGTTTGTTTAGGTTGAAATTATTTTCATGTGCGAACATACACTTTAATTGGGAAAAAAAAATCAATTTGGAATTTTAAAAAATTTATTTAAATGCATAGTTATAAAAAAAAAAGATAAAAAAAGCCAAACAAATTGCAATTAAATACACTACCGGGCAACGCCGGGTCAGGACAGCTAGTTAAGCTAGTTAAGAATATTAGAAGTAATTTTTTTTTTAATGATAAAAGGATCAATAGATTAAAGGTCGATTTTGTTGGAATGAGAAGATGCTGCCTAGATATGTAGAATATATATATATATATATATATATATAGATTATATATTAAAGAAAGATGAAAAAGAGATGGCCAATTCAGAAAAAAAAACTTCATGTCTGTACAATGCAGGATTAAATTTAGAGTGATTGTACAGTATAGTTAACAAAAAAAAAAAAGACAGACTTACGCTTCCACAAACCCTCTCTTTTTTTACTATCTTTTAAGTCTAAAATTAGCAAGCAGTTTCTAAACAATCTTAGAATATAACCTGAATGACAGATTAAAAGTGACGATAACAAATTCATAGATAGAAAAAAAAAAAAATCTTACTATCAGTAAATACATGTGAAAATTAGATAGAAAAGTAAGTTTTATTGCGTTTGGTATAAGTTATTTTTTTTTCTTGTAAATTTGTTTTTTTTTTTTTTCTTTTTTTTTTGATTACAAAATTTAGATGTTTTTTATGTTTTTGAATTTTTTTTTTTAGATGAATTATTTGTACTATTTGGATTCTTCGGACTACTGTTCTCATTTTGAGTGTCATTTTCACAACGTGTTCGGTCAATGTAACCGCCGACCTTCTTCAGTTGTATTTTGTTGCACTCAGGAATCTTTCTGTTGAACTCAAAAATTTGCATGAATTTTAATCTAAGGGTGTAGCATGCTCTCGTTCTGTCAACCATGACTGGGTAGAAGTTCTAAGTAATTCGCGACTGTATTTTGAGTGTCGCCCACACTGAGGGCTCATGGCATAGTGGATAAGGTGCTTGGTAAAATTCAGTTGTATGCTACACTCTCCAGTAATCGGAAGAATCTACATAATTATAATTTTTTTTATTTAATTAATTGGAATTCATTATTGAGATGAGTTTTATTTATTCATTTATATATTGCAGACTATCATCGTCATCTTTTACTTGTTTCACAATCTTTCAGCTAACTATTCCTCTGGCCTTTGTTAAGAACCCCGAATTTCCTAACTGCATCCTCATGCATCCCATGGCTGTTATCGTCTAACCACGTTTTTGACCAACTAAGCCTCTGGTCAGCTTTGGGTAGGATTGAAACCGCTATCTTCAGACAATGCTCACCTTTGGTGCCCGTAGCACAGTTGATAGAAACGTTGAATCTGCACGGTTCCAGGTAAGCTTTGTCTGAAGATAGCGGTTTCAATCCTACCCAAAGAAGGCCAGAGGATTAGTTGGCCAAAAACGTGGTGAGACGACAACTATGGAAGGCAGTAATTGCTGAGGATGCAGTTAGGAGATTCGGAGTTTCTATCCCATCGCGGTTACCACCTGACGAAGGCCAGAGGAATGGTTGGCGAAAACATCATGAAACAACAACTAAAAATATGAGGTTAATAGTCTGCAATAAAATAAATTAATATATAATTTTGTTTTTTTTTTATTTGCAAACTATTATCCTCATCTTTATAGTTGTTGTTGTTGTTGTTGTTCTGCTTTACGACATTTCGGCCAAATATTCCACTGGCCTCCGTCAGGTTGTTAACCGTGACGGGACACGATTACTGAATCTTTAATTGTATCTTCAATAATCACTGCCTTCCATAGTTGTTTTCGTCGGAAGGCAGTAATTACTCAAGAAGATACAGTTGAAGATTCAGCATTCATATCCCGTCGCGGTTAACAACCCGACGAAGGCCAGAGAAATAGTTGGCCGAAACGTCGTGAAACAACAACAGCAACAACTATAAAGATGAGGATAATAGTCCGAAAATAAAAAAATAAAATATACCAATTACCCATCTCGAAAATAATTCCAATAATTAAATAATTTTGTTTACATTTTTTTAATTTTAAAAATAGAAATAGAGACTGAAAAATAGGGAAAATAAAAAGATTTTACTACTGAAGACAAAAGATTGTTTTACTTTGAAGTTTTTTTTTTAATTTTTTTGCATATCATTTCATTTTTGAATTGATCAAGATATCAAAAGTAATTTTGTTTAGGCTTTCAAGTCTGAATAGTATAAGCTATTACATATGAATATTTTCAAACGTTTTCTCAATTGGCCATATCCTCTCTCTCTCTCTCAAGATATATATATATATATATTTTTTTTTTTTTACAAAGTGATTCCACCTGAAAATCTCACCCATGGATTGTTAATAAAATCCAAAACCCTTTCTGCAATCTCATCTTTTTAGTCTGTACATCTGTAAATATAGACCATATGCTTTCAATTCCGTAGATGCGTCTTTATCCACTAAAATAGGAGGGTGTTTTGTGAAAGAAGCCATCCTTCATTAAAATGTGTTTCAGCGTTTGTTGAACAAGACAACATCTTATCACACAAAAGAAAGTTTCTGCTACCAATTTTCTCGCTTCCTCAAACACCCACTTGCATAACAACAACAATCAAGAGCAGGTCACGACAGACTTTCCTTCATCTCAGACAAGGGGAGATAACTCAACTCTCTTAACACAGATTAACAACAACAAAGAAGAGATCACTCCATACAGACAAAAAAAAAAAAAACACAGCAGGGCCTTGTTTCTCCTTAAGTAAATCTCTTAATATAGACGATAGGTTTATATCTTGATTCCATTCTGCCTCTCCATTCACCAAAATAGGTGGATGTTATGTTAAGGAAGCCATTCTTCTTTTAAATGTGTGTCAGCGTTTCTTATCACACAAAAGAAGACAGCTTCTACTAGCAAAGTTATGTACTGCTTCTTCAAAACTTACTTCCACAACAATAACCAAGAGCAGGTCACTATAGACAAGGGGAGATAATGCAACTGTCTTAGCTTAGAGATTTTTTTTTTTTTTTTTTTTACAAGGTGATCACCACTTATCAAGGCCCGGAAGCCACTCAGGGATAAGGGTTATTGCATGTACAGTACGTTAGTGTGGGGGTTTAATAAAAATGTCTACTTAAGGGGGCGGTTCATCAGGAATTTGTTTACGTTGGACTTGAAGACATCCAGGTTGTAGTCAGGTGGGAAGCAAGCAGGCGGAAAAGAGTTCCACAGGCGTGCAGTTCTAAGAAAGAAGCTTTGTTCATGGAATCTACGTTTTGATTTAGGCACAGATAAAGAGTGGGGAAAATTTTTGACAGTGGTTTCAGCTAGACGGGTGTTTTTCATAAAAGATTTGCGAGGGGGACTAGAGATTGGAGCTCAGACGAGCACCTGCTATGGAAATAACAATAAAACAAAGATAGGCTCGCAATGTCTCTTCTATGGGAGAGAGGTTGCAGGGAAGAGAAAAGGGCATCCCCCACTAAGCCACGAAGTCTATCTTGTACTCTGTCAAGGCAGGATAGGCTGTTTTTAGCAGCTCCTGCCCAGATATGGCAGCAGTATTCCATCCTTGATTAACAATATCTGTCACAAATAAACTCCAGTTTAATGCCTGACTTGTCCACCAAATTTCCGTCAGATGCTGTTGTTGCTTGAGGTAACATTACCTGGAGTAGGTGCACCATTCAACGTATAAGCCAGTTTATATCGGTGTTCAGACTTCGAATACTATGCTATTTTGAATATTTGGTCAAGATTTACTTATAGGGGCAAAGTATCCGATATGTATTCTAGTATACCTATAAAGTTCAGCTTTTTCTCGCTTTGACATTGATACTAAAAGCTTACGTTTTCTATTGAAAAATTATTAAAATAGACTTTTTAATATACTCAGTCATGAATATGCGAGCAACTACATGAAGGTTGACTAATTTGCATATTCCTTTCAGAAACGAGCATTAATTAATCATTTTTTATGTTTTCTCATTAAATGATTGCTTAATTTTATTTATACATAGTTGCTACATTCTGCATAACTGCATAGAATTTAAGATAAAACATTCTAGCACATAGGCTTATGATTTACTTCTCCCTTTGACATTAATGCCTGAGCTATGAAGACGTGTTTGCTGCAAGGCTCAAAATTAAAACATGAGCTAATAGCTATTACATTATGCATGCATATTCGTAATGCCATCGTTCAACTTCACCTGACAAATTTTTTTTTTTTAAATTTTAACACTTTTGCACCGATTTTCCGAACTAAAACCCAAACATAATGTTTCACATGGGTTCAAATACCCTATATATTAAGTTTCAAGTCTGTAGACCAAAAACTGAGGAATTTGGTTGGTTTAAACAAGTATATATACGCATACATAAATATATAGAAAGAGGTTTGTGTTTACTATAAGCTTTTTACGCAAATATTACGCAAGTATAAATCATGTAGAATATCTGCATGAATATTACACGTAATTGTTACTTACAGAGGATCAACTCATAAGAAAACCGAAAAAAATAATAGGGAATTAATTAAAATGAATGTTTAAAAGAATATGCAAATTAGCTAGATCTTTTGCAGACGAATGCAATTCTACGACCCATATATAACAAAGTTGTATTTTCTTTTTAAAATAATGAACCGCCCCCTTAAGTAAACACTTCAAATCTCCACAATAACGTACTGTACTTGCAATAACCCTTATCCCTGAGTGGCTTCCGGCCTTGATAAGTGGTGACCACCGTGTAAAAAAAAAATTAAAAATTAAAAAAATAAATAGAAAAAAGGGTTTTTTAATATGAATATCAATACATAGGTAAGCAAATATGAGCCTGGCCAGTACCAGATGGGTGACCATTTGTGACTTCCAGGTGCTGTATGTGCTCTCCGCTTATCTCGGCATTGTTTCCAGTTGTCCTGGACTTCTCCTTGCCACTGGACTCAAGCCGTGTCGATTCAGGAGAGGTGTGGCTGGGAATTGTATAATCCTTGCCTCACAATTACACGTGCTACTGCCCCTACAGGGGGTATCCTTTGTCTTTAGAGACTGAACGGAGGCATCTGATCTCTCAATACACAAAAAACACCTAATTTATAGGAGCATAGATACCTATAAAGATCAGTTTTTCTCGCTGACATTGATATTAAAAGCCTACGTTTTCTATTTAAAAATTATTAAAACAAAACATCTTAATATACTCAGTTGTTGTTATGTGAGCAACTACATGAAGGTTGACTAATATTCAGAAAAGAGCATTAATTAATTATTCATGTTTTATGGTTCCTTATTAGCTGATTGGTTTCATTTCACTATTACAAGGATTCTATTTATGCATAGTTTCTACATTCTGCATAATTGCATAGAATTTAAGATGAAAACATTCTAGCACACCAAAATATTTATATATAAGTGCCCTTGTCGGTATGGGTGCAAAACGTTTCTACCAAACTCCTCTCTGTATATTTGATCTATAAAGTTTAAATTTGATGTATAGGGTATTTGAACTTGTAGCACAGTTTCAATTTGATTTTTAGCCAGCAAAAATTGTTGCTAAGAGGTCAAAATTGTCGACCCCTGGCAAGGTAAGTCGAATAAAACATTACTCCTGCCGTTTTTTTTTTTTTGGGGGGGGGGGTAAATGCACAAAATTAAACATAGTCGCTTAATTTTTAACCTTTCATATCGATCTGTCCTTGCTTTATGTGTAATAATTTGATTTGTCTAAGAGTTCCTTTTTCTTACAAAGGTGTACAGAAAACTATTAATAAGTGCTAAAGTTTAAGCTATTCTTATTTTAAATAATTTTCCTAACATTATAAAATAAAGACCGTTGGCCATTCATAAGTGAAACTTGGTGGGCAAGTCAGGCATACAATCCAGTTCATTTGTCTTAGACATGGTTGGATTGTAGATAAGATTTTAAAGAAAAATAATTTTTGCAAATTTGCGAAAATTTAGGATATCGTTTCGCATGTATTATTATGTAACCTATCCCGGGTTATGCTGACATGTTGAAAGTTGTGATTTTGCTGTGAAAGTTGGTTAGTGCAAAAAGAGTTCAAGGGTTAAGTTACTGACATATGTCAAACCCTGTGGATGGGGTCGACGATAGCACCCGGAATAGGTCAATCAAGTAGATGTGAGAGAGAGAACATGGAAAGAAAGAAAGAAATACAAAGAGTGAAAGAAAGAAAGGAAGATATCTTTTCTCTCGCATGCAAGTCAGTTGGTTTTCCAAGTTCGAACAGAACGGTTGAGATTTCGCTAAGATGCGTAGAAGAAAAAGGCGTAAAGACAAGTCAGCCAACAAAAGAAAATGCAAAACTGCCAAGACCCAGAAAGAATAAAACCAAGCATAAACGAGTCATTTGTTCACTTATTTGTTGTTTCCGAAGAAAGAAGTCAGGAACTGCGGTATGTCGAATGAATTACTTGTTACACACACATGAACACGCATATTAAATGAGAAGACATTATTACCACAGCCAAATACAAATACATACATAGACAGACGATCACGGCTGCGCACACACACACAGATACAGACAGACACACGCATCCACATGTATATCACACGTACATATACATATCACGCACAGCCCAAGATACATAATGAACGACATACACACCACAATATCCTATCAGTATGAGTGAAAAGGTCACAGAGTCATGTCCGTATATGGGACCCAAGTAACAGACACTTTTACCAGTGTTCGGTATTGATTAAGCAAATCATTGGACATTCATTAACAGGCATAGAATACGGTTGGATTGCAGAAAAGGGTATGAAATTTTATTAGCAATTCCATGGGTTGCATTTTGGGGTTGGTTACCCTTCATATACTAGAAGCAAAAGTGGAGAATCAATTATGTGTATTAAAAGGCATACAAGAGGGCTGCATAAGGCAAACAGGAAACACTTACTGCCTTCTTCCTCATCCACTGTGGTAGTAGTAGCAGCAGTAGTAGAGTACACAAAAGACATAATAAATGGTTAGAAAAAACAAAAAGAAACATTCAAATACAAATGGAAAATGAGATTTATCTTACCTCTATTTCAAACCGTCAAGTTCCAAGATTTCCAAAAGATGTAGTGCGTCTATTATTGTTAGCAATTAATAAATACTTCCTTTCTTTTATTAAGTAATTTTCCCCATTACTACATCTAATAATTTTTAATATTTCATTAAGACATATGAAGCACAGTATAAGAGAAATAGGAGAGGGCTTCATAAAGCCAACATTTACGTATGTTCTAGTGTATATGTGTTATTGTTTGCAATTAATCAAGATCTAATTTCTTTTATTAAGCCACTTTCCCCTATCACTAAATCTACTAATTTCTAATATTTCATTCAGACATAGGCAGCACAGTATAAGAAAATTAGGAGAAGGCTGCATAACACCAACATTTACATATTTTCTAGTATATGTATTTTTGTTGTTTGTAGTTAAGAGATTTCCTATCTTTATTAAATAACTTTCTCCTAACAATAGATCTAATAATTTCTAATTTTCCATTTAGCCATATGTAGCATGGTATATATAACTATATCATATATTAAGATGGATAGGAGAGGACTGCATAAGGCAAACGGAAACCACCTATTGCCTTCTTCCTCATCCACTGTAATAGTAGTAGTGGTAGTAATAGTACTAGACTACTTTGACTTGAATTGGATATTGAGTCAAAACCTCCCTTAGAACCTACAGCATCCTCAATGAACAAAGACTACACCAGCAGTAAAAACTATAGATCTATGAACCGGAGTAAGGTTTGACATCGGTTTTGATGGTGTCTAATCATGTCTTCAGCTGGTCTCCCGGGCGTCTTCGTCAACCTTGGAGTGGTTCTGGAACTATTGCTTCGTAAACGAACTTTCCTAGGTTGAGTCATGCCTTAATATCAATAATAGAACAAACATTGGATTATATGTAATATTTTCCTTAAGATAAACTCTGTTATCTTAGTCTATTTTGTTGACAGAAATTCACAGAAATATATACAGAGACGCCCATTTTTTTTTTTTTTTAAATGTGAGTTTGATTTCTTATAAATTTGACTTCTTATAGCTCCTAAAACATCTGGGGGTAGATTATTATATTTGGATTATTTTTTTTACTACTGATTTTATTCGGGATATTATCTGCACAACGTTTTGACCAATGCAACACCCGAGCTTCTTCAGGTGCGATTTGTTCAACTTGGAAATCTGTTAGATTCAGGAATCGGTACAGGATTTCTGTAATCGCAACTTGCTATCGTTCCATAGAATAAAGTTCATCAACCTTGGAGTGGTTCCAGAGCAATTGCTTCATGATTGTGATTGGTTGAAAGGGATGATCCTACACATTCCGATTTGGTTATCGGAGACGAAATGGTGCCAGTGGACATGCAGAATTCGGCAGAGGTAGTATTCATCAAACGCTTACAGCTTTTTGAGATTCGCAGCTCTTATTGACCAGGTTTTAAGCTATAGAGAAGGATTGCAACACATTTTTGTTCTTCTTCAATTTCTTGTAATCAAATCTCTTCCGATTCTTTGCTTCCACTTCAGTTTTTGGTCTTCCTCCTTTTTTTTCCCCATCAGGAGTCCATTGGAGCATTTGGTTAACAATTCTCTATGGAGATCAATCTTAGGGGATATCTGAGTTAGGATAAACACTGCCGATATCATCTGAAGAAATCAGAATCTCAACCCTAGGATCAATCAAATACGAGGTGCCTTAAATAAGTTTCCAGACTTTTTTCGTATGGGCACTTTTATTGATAGTACACATGTGAAACTCTAGTCTCTTTTGAAGTAATCTCCTCCGGCTGCAATGCACTTGTTGTGCTATTCCAACAACTTCTGGAGAGCCCTATGGAAGTCCTCTTGTGTGAGCGTGTCAATGACCCTCGTCACAGCCTCTTTCATTTCCTCAATTGTCTCATAACGACAGCCTCTAAGGTTTTCCTTGAGCTTAGGGGGATAATCAAAAGTCACAGGGAGCAAGGTCTGAACAATAGGGAGGGTGAGGAACTGTCTACATGCCCGTTTTAGTCAAATAGTCTTTGACAAGGATGGAGTTATGGATTGGTGCATTGTCCTGGTGGAAACGCCACTGACCCAATTTGAAGGGTGTTAGCCTCTTCCGACAGAATCTCTTCCTGAACTCCCTTAAAACTTCAACATAGTATTCCTTGTTGACTGTCTGTCCAGTGGGAACCCAGTGCATGTAGATCATGCC
The DNA here is from genome assembly GCF_053919585.1 of Euprymna scolopes. Classification (NCBI taxonomy): domain Eukaryota; kingdom Metazoa; phylum Mollusca; class Cephalopoda; order Sepiida; family Sepiolidae; genus Euprymna; species Euprymna scolopes. The sequence goes on from NC_136523.1 coordinate 37,988,358, forward strand.
CGGAGCACTTGGTTGGCAATTCTCTTTGGGTATGTTCAAGCCAACCAAAATATCGGTTGCAGATTAATGACGATACTACCTATTGACTTCTTCGTTGGTAATTCCATCGCATCATTTGCTCTCTAGAAACCTTTTAATGCACTTGCCTTCAAACAACTAATTTCTTCTCTTGGCTGATTTTAAAGCGCCAAGTTTCAATTCCATATAGAAATCTGGACAAGACGTTACTATTACAAAATCTTCATTTTTTTTTTAATTTTTTGTTTTTTCAAGATCTTGAATATACAGAATTTCGGAGATGACATGCTCGTATGTGCACTTGTATTATTATTACTATCACCTGCACTGACAATTGAAATGGCAATCCCCCAGAATGATGTTATCTAAAACTGAATGTAATTAAGTACTTTTATCCATTACGCCGAAGAATATCATTTGCTGAGGCCTTACCTATCCTCTACTGTAATTCATAGTCCATACTGCTTTCCTTGTTTGTGGAGCTTCTTTAGTAGGTGAAATTGCCGATTATAGCCATTGCTTTTTGCTTGATAAAAATATTTGGTCGATGTGTTCCACAGAGCAGGTTTGGAATTTTATATAGCACTTATCTTCATAGATCCGGACATTTAATCTAATATATAAAAGGCAAATATGTGTGTGCGTGTATGTTTGTGTGCCTCACAAAACTTTCGACACAGGCGACGGATCCTGACGAAATCGGTATCGTTTTAAAGCCTAGTCCTTCGGACAACAAATATCGAAAAATTGGTCAAAAACATTTCAGTCCGTCACCCTCAACTGAGCAGTTTTGTACAAGGAGGGGTCGTTTCTTTTTGCTGACATTTTAGCAAGTCATCATCTTCTTTTCAACCGACTATGCTTAATTTCAACGTTCCGAACTTCCGGTCGGGCGATGAAGACATCGACTAAGACGTCACATTTTTTTTTAATCAACACCTCTGCCTACAGTTGTTTTGGCCCCCCCTCCACTACTGCCACTTTTTACCCCCCCTCCCCGGGTTCCTTACTGCACCACCTACACACACCTAGGCACCCCTGCTACTGTTGTTTTGATCCCCCCCTTGGGGTCCTTACTAAACCACCTAAACGCCGGGCACTCTCGCTAGTCTTCTATTATATAAATCTCAAACGTCTGTTTATGTGTATGTATGTTTGTAGGTGTCGCTAAAACTTTCAACACACATGAACAACACTGACAAATTGATATCATTTGGAAGCTCAGTCTCTCTGATGAATAATATCCAAAAATTGGCTAAAAACATTTATTTTTTCACCGTTTTTTACAAGGAGGGTTTTTTTTCGTCACCATTTTTGCAAGTCATTCAAGCCTCGCGTGAACGACGTTGCATACAACAGGTTATTTCGACCACGCTTGACGTCACGACTGCGGTTTGCTTTTTTTTCACCTCCTTTTCCTCTGGCACGTCACGGGTTCAAGCCTGCCTAATTTTTTTTTTTGAGTCGTTTTAATTCAATCTCTTTTTTTTAGGGTTTTGATTGCTCAACCAACCCCCTTACACACACCTTGACACACCCGGGCAATGCCGGGCACCCAGACTAGTTTAAAATAATTTAGAGTAGAATTGTAAGTAAGTATACATAAAACATACAAAAAAAAAAGGTTAGAAAATAAAAAGAAATAAACAGTGGAAGGTTGGAGGGAGGGCAAAGGACACCTCATGCAATCAAAACAAAACAATATCTGTACTTCTATATAAAAGGCAGTTTTTGTGTGTCTGTGTACATGTACTATTGTATTATCTATATATCTATTAAAGTGTCAATGTGTGTGTGAGGACACTTCTTAACCTATATACTTAACAAATTTTTGATCTACAGACTGGAAATTTGGTATATAGGGTATTCAGACATGTGAAAACTTTTAATCGGTTTCCATCCCCCCCCAAAAAAAAAATAGGCTGTTAAGGGGTCATGGTATTTTTAGCTATTTGTCAACTGTTTACAAAAGTGCATGAATGGTTTACATGACAAATTTTTTATCTTAAGAATAAGTAGTTTCGAAAATACTTTTTAAAGATTGTGTCAAGCTGGCCTAATGGTTATTGTACTTGACTCACTGTCTTTAGGTTTTGGTTTTGATCTCAGCTCGGGAATTTTTTTTTTTTTTCTTTTACAAGAAGTGAACAGCTAAGAAAACGCATAATACTCGCATGCACACATTTCAGTTTCTGTATGAATTAAAATAAAATATGTATGCACATTTTACCACCAGGCAACGCCGGACGGCCTGCTAGTTTATTATATTTTCTCACCAGATAAACATGAAAGGAGTGGAATATTTTTTCTTACTGGACATATCGACTACGCAACAGATATAACTGGATTACCTGGTACCAGCCATACTCATTAAGTGACACATTACAAACACAAAACGAAGAATTCTAAAAATATTAGCACAACTCAAGATTGAATGAGAATCAACAACTGTTCACACTTAACGATACTTTTATTGTCTTCAAAATCAGTTGGTTGGTTGTTTTTGTTTTACGGCATATCAACCTTTTTCAGGTTATTTAATGTCGAATCTAGTTATTTTGAGGAACTATTTTTAATGGAGTATATATTTTTTTTTTTAAGTCAGATTCTATTTAATCCATAGTTTGGACCCTAACAGGTACTACCACTCCAGGTCAGAGTGGACCTGGGAGCAATGGCAATTAAAGGGTGGATTCACTCCCCAAGGCCCGCAAGGTGAGGCCTCACCATCGGATATAGTTTTAGGTCATATCCAGGACCTTCAAAATCAGTGAAATCAACCATGGAACACATACATTAAATCCATTGCCAAGGCCGCTGGAAAAATGGTGGGATCCTTCTATTGATCCATTAGATATCTCTATCTATATAAGAGCCAGGTACGTCCAAGGATGGAGTACTGTTGCCACATCTAGGTAGGAGCTGCTAGAAAGGACTTGTCCTGCCTTGATAGAGTTCAAAATAGACTTCGTAGCCTCGTAGGAGATGTCCTTTTTTCTTCCCTGCAACCTCTATCTCGCAGAAGAGATGTTGCAAGTTTGTTTCTGCTTTATCGTTATTTTCATGGCAAGTGCTCGGCTGAGCTCCAATCTATGCCCCCCCCTCACAAAACTTTCACAAGAAACACCCATCTAGCAGAAAACACTGTCAATAATTTCCCCTACTCTTTATCTGTGCTTAAACCTAAACGTAGATTCCATGAGCAAAGTTTCTTTCTTAGAACTGCACGCCTGTGGAATTGTCTTCCGTTTTCCTGCTTTCCAGCTGACTACAATATGATTGTCTTCAAGTCTAACATAAACAAGTTTTTGATGAGCCGTTCCATATAAGTTAACAAATTTACCGAATTGCCATTACTAACGATTACTATATTGTCCAATTTCTACTGTACACTCTTTAACCCTTATCCTCGAGTGGTCTCTTGGCCTTGATAAGTGGTGATGCCTATGTAAAAAAAAAAAAAAAAAAAAAATCGATTGATTGCCTGCTCTAGTTGGGGACTCATCGTGGTGCACCAGGAGGAAGCTTCACATGTCTCCTATAGTGACTTAGTCCACAATACATTGCAGTTTACATTGCACTGTAGAGAAATTGCTGTTGATTTTATAAAATTATTTTTCTATAATGGCTTGAATTAAAGTTAAAAATTCAAAAGTCAAGTATCACGGTTCAATTGTGATCTAAACAGAAACATTCATTTCGAATGCACTCCTGACTTATCAAAGAACCTACTGTTGATTTTATATACTGGGCCTTTCTGCTTGTGCAGTGATAAAACTTCTCTAATGTACTTTTGATGTTAGATTGCATAGGGGGGTTAACTTTAGTCAAAATCAGACTGTTCCTTCCTTAATTCAATTTCTAATACTTATCAGAGGCATTCCAATTTAAAACCTATCTAAAAACACTCCTAGACGCAAAGTATATTTGTGGGGAATTTAAAAAAATTCGGCCCAGCCATTTCAGAGTTCATAGGAAATAACCCCCCACACACACACACACACACAAAGTGCCTTTTACATATATATGTTATATATGTAGAAATTGGAACTGATATACAACATTGATCTTTTTTATATTAACACATTCTTAGCTGTTAGATATTTTAATATTTGCATGCCCATTTCATATACAGTAGAACCCCGGGATATCGCATTAATCCATTCTGGGATTGAGATCGTATGAGGAAATTGCTATATGGCGGAGTCTAAGAGAAATTTTTACAGTACATATTAAAAATTAGTAACAAAATGCAGTACAATATATAATACACATGTATATAATAAAATAACATTATAAATAATACCATAAGGCGGGGCAAATACTGTAACCAGGAGGCCGGAAAAACATTGTATTCCACATCGTAATCGGAAAAAAACGTATCCCGAAGTTCTACTGTATTCATATTTGTACAGAACATCTCTTCAGTACTGGTGCTCGCTTTAAAGTTGTAAATATAAGCTGTTAAATGTTTAAAAAAAAAAAAAAAACGGAGCAATAGAGTTGTAAACGCATCAAGACTAACTGTATTATGATGTCTTGATGGCAAAACTTTAAAAATTTTTAACTTCGTATGTTGCTATCATCACGTATTGTTTTCAAGTTATTGACTAACTCGGTTGAGAAGAGAGCAGTCATGTTCTTTTATGTGTTGGCAAAATGCATGGTGAACCTGCAGAAAAGTGTTGTTATAGTAAAACCAATGTAACAAGAAACGCCCATCCAGCTACAACCATTGTCAACAATTTCCCAGACTCTCTATCTGTGCCTAAATCTAAATGCAAATTCTATGAGGGAAGCTTCTTTTCTAGAACTGCCCACCTGTTTTCTAGCTGACTACAACAGTCATTTCCAATCCAATTTAAATGCGTTTTTGATGAACTGTCCCCTTAAACAATCAGATTTTGTGACACCAACAACATTTTACTTGCAAGGAAAAAAAAATAGACAATAGAATTCATTTGCTCTCTGAAGATGGATTTGCTATAATCCAAAATTATTAAAAAATGTTTCAACTTTAAAAAAAAAAAAAAAAAGAGAAATTTTTCTTCCTTGTTTTAATATCTTTGCATCTTTAATGTGTTCTTAAATCTGTTTATTCAAGGTTATTTATTATTATTGTCTGCAATATATTTTTCCAAGCTGCATTCAAACTGTTTTTCATCCTTCTTTTAATAAAATATTTTTGCATCTTTAACGTGTTCTAAAAACAGTTTCATCTGTTATTCAATATTTTTGAACAAATAATTTTTTTTTTATTATTGTCAGCAATACATTTTTCCAAACTGCATTCGAACTGTCATCTATAATATAAATCTCACCTGTCTGTTTAAATGTATGTTTGTATGTATGTTTGCCTAAAACTTTCGACAGATTTTCACGAGATTTGAAGCTCGACCCTTTAGACGACAAATATTGAAAAATTGGCTAAAGATATTAATTCCTTCACCCTCAACTGGGTACTTTTCTACAGAGAGGGGTCGCTTTTTTTTGCTGATATTTTCGAAAGTCATCCTCACTTTTCGATTGATTAGCCTAAATTTAAACCTTCTCCACTTCCGGTTTGGCGATGGATGCAACGGCAAAGACGTCACATTTTTTTTTTTTTCCACATTATTTCCTGTTTGGGCTCGAGCCTGCCTCCCTGCTACCACTTTTTTTTTTTTTTTGCTTAACACACACCTCCAAACACCCAGGCTAGTCTATAATATTTCTTTGTCCTGTGTGTTAGGCCTGTTTTTAAAGTGTCTAGCATAATAATTAGTTCTTAGTTGCTAGACATCATAATTTGAATTCATGTAATCATGCTCACATAAAACATCTCCTCGCTATATATGCTTGTTTTAAACTTATAACTATAATCTGTTAAAAGCTAAACAGTAAAAGGCAGTTGTAACCGCACAGAGACTAACTCTACCTCATGATGCATCAAAAATCAAAATATTGAATTTCAAGTGAAACCAATAATACCTATTTAATTGTCATGTCGCAATAATGAACATATCCAAAAATTATACGGTCCTGGATATGACCTTAAACTATATCCGATGGTGAGGGCCCCAGCTTGCAGGCCTTAGGGAGTGTGGAGCCACCCTTTAATTGCCATTGCTCCCAGGTCCACTCTGACCCGGAGTGGTAGCACCTGTTAGGGTCCCAACTATGGGTTAAATAGAATACGACTTAAAAAACAAATATACTATATTAAAAAATTGTTCTTCAAAATCACCAGATTCGGCATTAAATAACCTGAAAAGGGTCGATATGCCATAAAACAAAACAACCAACCAACCAAAAATTATGAAAAACGATAAGGTAAAAAATTAATTATTAATGAAAATAGTTTTCGAAGACAATTATCGAACACTTGAGTTTTGCTAAATTGACCTAAGATTTTCAAAAAGTGAGAAGGTAGAAAATTAAATCCAATACAATTACTGATTTTGTTCTAAATTCCCGATTCTGATGCAATTACCAAATCTAATTCTTTTTTTAAATTTCTAAATATCAAGTGATAAAGTTATTTAAAATTATTGGACTAATGTGTGCAAGCGTTATTTCTCTTTTAAAATAAATTTATAAATGAATAGCAGTGCTTCGTCATCATAAGTCAACAAACATTTGACATTTTTCATAAATAATTGAACCTAGGAATTTTTTTTTAGTAAAAAAAAAAAAATCATAAACAAGAAATTCGTTTTAAGAGAAAATAAAGAAGCATTCCCTTCCCCAATTATCCACTGTTACGTTCAATAACTTGTAGTGACATTCACCCGGGGTGGGTTGAGGGTTCTTCTTTGTTATTGTAGCAAAATTTTGAAATTCAAAATATTGAATTTCAAGTCGAACCAATGATATCTACTGAATTGTCATGAAGCAATAATGAACATATCCAAAAATTACGAAAAAAACGATAAAGTAGAAAATTAATTATTAATGAAAACAGTTTTCAAAAACAATTGGCAAAAACTGAGTTTTGCTAATTTTGCATAAGATTTTCAAAATATGATAAGGTAGAAAATTGATTATTAATGAAAACAGTTTTCAAAGACAATTGGCAAACACTTGAGTTTTGCTAAATTGACCTAAGATTTTCAAAAAGTGATAAGGTAGAAAATTAATTCTTAATGAAAATTGTTTTCAAAGACAACTAGTGAAAATTGAATTTTGTTAAATAAAAAAAACAACAACAACAAAAAAAAACAACAAATCTCAAATCATCGCATGTGAAAACTAAAAAGTTATTGTTTTCTGTAATTTTTGGATATGTTCATTACTATGACATGACAATTCAGTGGATACTATTGGTTTTACTTAAAATTCAAGGTTTGATTTTCAAATTTCACTACAATGAAGACTTTTTTTTTTAAAGAATTCTTTATGCTGGAGAGTTTGTCCTTAAAAAAGATTTGTGGCTTGTTGAGATGAAGTTGGCAGATCGATTTTTTAAGCAAAAACAATATTACATACTTAATTATCATGCCGAAAATAGTAATATATCCAAAATTTACAAAAAGTCATTGAGTAGAACAACTACTATTCTGTTTTTAGTAAAAGAAAAAAAAGTCTGCCACAAAAATTCAAAAACGTAGAAAAATAATTACAAGTAAAAATAAAATTTATCATATTTGTTAATGTAGAAAAGTTCTTAAAATCCAGGGGAGGTAACTGTGGTCTATGATTTTGACAAAAGTTGTAATCTGCCATTTCAAAATAGAAAATGGCAGACCGTGAATAAATATGTGATTTTTGGTGGGAAAAAAAGTTTTAGCAGATCTTCTACTCAAATCATTTTTCATAATTTAAAATAATTTTTTTTTTGCTAATTTCGCCATACCAGGTAAGTACGTAAAAAGCATTTAACGAAATACCATTATACTGCAGAAGCACTGATCGATCATCAAAAGTCAGAAAAAAGAAAAAGAGAGATTAAATTCAACGTAATACAGAAATAAAGAGGAAGATTATAACGAGGGACCGTTTCACGCAGTGTAGGTAAATATTTCCAGTAAATGCATAAAAATTACAATTAAAAAAAAAAAAGAATGAGTTTTACCTTTCGTGGCTGAAGAAATACTACTCGACACGTTGTAATGAACTTGGTCCAAAAAGATAGTCTTTACAAAGTCTGTGACGAATGCCTGCAGACTGGAAGATCTGTCAAAGAATTAAAGAAAAAAACAACAATGTTTTTTGTAAATAAAAAATTTGGTAAAACCTGCTAAACTTTAAAAATGGAAAACATCGGAATTTGCTACAAATAATTAAGAAACTTGGCCTTTGGCAAGCAAAGACCATATGTGGGGGCGACCCCACATATAAGACCTTGGTCAATGTCACTATCCAGCTCCCCTACTCCCTGGGGAGTTGGTCCCCATTTCCCCTCCACTCCTCACTTTAAAAATCGGCCTTGAGCCTAATTTGCTCAGTGGGGAAGCAAATAAATACCTCAAAGTGTAGTATCTGTTCCGGCAGATACTGCAAGCAAAGACCATATGTGGGGGCAACCCTACATATAAGACCTTGGTCAATGTAGGGGCAGCCCTTCATACCAATTGTCACTATCCAGCTCCCCTACTCCCCGGGGAGTTGGTCCCCATTTCCCCTTCACCCCTCACATAAAAAATCGGCCCTGCTAGTAAATAATAAAAAACACATACAAATAATTAAGAAATAATATCAAGAAAAAATATTTTTAAAAAAGTCATCTTATGATTCTTATACCATTCACTGGACAAAGCGGGGGAGGGCAGAACGGTAGCTCTAGATATATCTAAGGCTTTTGACAGGGTATGGCATGAAGGTCTCCTCAGGAAAATTAGATCATATGGTATCACTGGTAGAATACTTAACATAATTAAATCCTTCTTAGATAAGAGAAAAATCCAGGTTGTTCTCGACAGTCGTACATCTAAACAATATGATATAAATGCAGGGGTGCCTCAGGGTTCTATCCTTGGACCTCTATTGTTCCTGATATTCATAAATGACCTCCCCAACAAAATTGCCTCTGAGATGGGTATATATGCTGATGACACTACACTCTATGGTAGGCACGACAGGAAGACGAATGAACACATTTCTAAAGAAATGTCAGAAACACAAGAGGAAGACCTCCAATCTGTAGTGGAATGGGGACAAAAATGGATGGTTGCGTTCAATGCCGCCAAGACTAAACTAGTTTCATTCAATAATTACAAGAAACCCTATAGCAATGGCCAACAACTCTTTATCTGAGAGTACATCTTTCAAACTCCTTGGCCTAACGTTCACAGGAAACATGAGTTGGAACAATTACATTGAAGGCATTGCCAGGGCCGTTGCAAGAAAGGTGGGCTCTCTCTACCGTGCTAGACAACTACTAACACCCGAAAGTATCCTGTACCTCTATAAGGCCACCATTCGCCCATGTATGGAGTATTGCTGTCAAACTGGGCTGGTGCATCTGCTACTAGTCTCTCGCTCCTTGACAAGGTTCAAAAGAGAGTCGCCAATCTGATAGGCCCTGAACTGGCATCTAAGCTTCAGCCTCTGTCCCATCGACGAAATGTTGCATCCCTCTGCCTTTTCTACAAGTATTTTAGTGGTGAATGCTCTGATGAACTGCAATCACATGTGCCCCTACGACGTGAGCACCCTCGACAAACCCGACAGGCTGCTAAATCCCACCCCTACACTGTAGAGATCCCTAGATGTAAAAGATCTTTTTACTCCAATAGTTTCTTCCCCAGAACTGCTAGACTCTGGAATTCTATTCCAGGTCCCTGCTTCCCCAACAGTACTGACGTGCAGAAGTTCAAGTGTAACGTGAACCGACATCTTGCTGCCCAAATCCCTACATAGTACCGCAGTAGTTGTTGCCCCTGATAGTACCTATTTACTATGCCTCCCCACGGGACACAGTTAGATACAAGGGTCGTTTTTTAACGTGGAGAAAAGGTACAAAAATAAAAATTGTCTCAGTCGTGAAGGATTTCTCCTCCACCGAAAGAGAACAAGAAAAACAGATACTACACTTTGATCTTGACCAAAAGGCCAAGAAAATAGTTGTTGCCCCTGATAGTAGCCCCCTACACCAAAGTGGCAAATTGCCTTGTTTGGGGTGAAAATGTAATAAAAAAAAAAAATGATTCTATCAAAAAGTTTATCTGAACACTCTAACACTCTATGAATTCAATTATAATAAAATAGAAATGTTTACATACCCAGGTGTGCAACCCATTGCAGTTTCAATTTCTTTGATGAAACTCTCCAATGTTGTATATATAGCTGGAAAAAAAAAAAAAAGAAGAATATTAAATATCTTATAACAAGCTGCGCGTGCATGGTCCCCCTCTGGTGCTGCATGCGAGATGACGCCACAAAACAAAAAAACAGTGAAGAAATAATGAATGTGAGAAATGTGAAGGGCCAATGTTGCCTTTTTCAATGGATGGGCAGAATTTATGGAGTAAAAAGTATCATTTTTTTGCAATTTGGGGGCATTTATAACCCCCTTTTGAGCTCCTGGGAATGCCGAATCCCAGCAAAAATGGATAAACGGTGCAGTTTCACACCGTAAGACATGTATATTTGAATTCAGCACCATGGAAAAACCACTATATAAACATAAATATCAAGTTTTTGAGTAATATGAAAAAAGAGCTCCAAAAAGCATGTTTTTTTAGCCCTAAAAGTCCCAGAGGGATGCGAACCAGAACTTTGCAAGGGTCACCCATACTGAATTTATATTAAGAACAATGGCCTCCACATTTTGGCCAAATTTCAGAAAAATCTAATGGATGCGGCAGAAGTTATGGGATAAAAAGTGTCATTTTTTTGCAATTTGGGGGCATTTATAACCCCCTTTTGCCGAATCCCAGTGAAAAATGGATAAACGGTGCAGTTTCACGCCTTAACACATGTATATTTAAGTTGAAAAACAACTATATAGTAAAACATATAAAATTTTTGTTGAGAAATATGAAAAAAGAGCAAAGAAAAGAGGCGTTTTTAGCACTAAAATTTTGCCAGGGTCATCCATTCTGGATTTATATTAAGAACAATAGGCTCCACATTTTAGCCAAGTTTCGGGAAACTCTAATAAATGGATTAAAAGTTACAGGGCAAAGTGTGTCGACTTATAATGATCACATTTTTTTTCTAAAGGCAAGTGTCATTTTTTGCAATTTACCCACTCCCCAACACACACACACACACACATCAACACCATTAACTTCAAATACATCAATAATTCTTGGCCTTGAAGAAAAGATCATAGTGTAGTATATGGACACTACTTTCATAGAAATGTTAATAAATTGATACTTTTATTGGTTTTGTGATGTAGCCGTGATGAACGCTGGTAGTTTCTCGTCAGCAAAATACACAAATGCGTTTTTTTAGGAAAATATAAAAATATTATTTTATTTCTTGCTCTGTGTGCACACGCCCAAGCTATAGACGGAGAGGAGAAACAGGAGGGGGCAAATCAACAGCGGGCTCGTCTAATGTTGCTTTCTGACTGCTAGCTTGTGTTTTCCCTTCTGATATATATATATGTAACCTGCTCTCTAACAGATGTTCTGACTCCCACAGCTGTGAGGGTCAATAACTTGACCTATCTGGCGACATCAGTTTTGACAGCTTCACTCCCATCACTTTTTGGCTACTGACGGTCGTGTGTGTCCAGTTTCAACATGCAACAGTTTTTGTCAACAAAAAAAAAAAATGAATTTTTTGCGCTATCCTGAAAAACAGCAGCTTCATCAAAATTGTTAATTAAATATGTTTCTTATTCCGTGGAATTTCCTTGGGTCCTGCTGGTATATATATTAATTAAATATTTCAAGGAAGGGGAATAGGAGTCGTAACTCACCTGTGATGTTGTGCGCGCGAGGTTTGCAGACAAACTGGTGCTTGGCTGTGTCCATTGGATTATCAGTTCCACCAAGTAAATCAGTCTGTGAAAAAAAAAAATTAGAAAATCTCAAGAAACAATGGATACGTTCTGAAAGTCTAGCCATACTGATGAGAGGTAATACTTTGAAACTTACTTTTAAGCACATAATAATATTTAAATAAAAAATATTTAAATAATAAATTAATAACAAATAATACGTCCCAAATTATGGGGGCAACTAAAATGTAAACAAAAGGCAGATAACTTCTCTCTTAAGAGCGCTCAGGGAGCGAGAAGAGAGAAGAAAAAATACTACAGAATCGCTAATAAAAAAATAAATACATCAACAATATATATATATATATATATATAATTATAAATAATTATAGATAAAATTAATTATTATTATTATTATTAATAAAATTAATTATTATTATTAATAAAATTAATTATTATATATCTACAGACACTAGTGTTTCCTGCTTATGCAATCATCAGTGTAGGAGATGTCGATTAACGCTGGTCGAAAATTTCGAACTCTGCAATAAAACAACTTTTGACTCCATTATATATATAAAAGTGACCTTGCCTATCTACCTGTCTGAGGAACGGTTTCTACCAAACTACTATGTCAATTTTTGGTCTACAGATTTGAAACTTGATATAAAAACAGATTAGGACCTTGATTTGTTCTTAAAGGAAAAAAAATAACTGCTAAGGGGTCAAAATTAAAAATAAATGGAACTTGGCAGTTTAAGTCGACTTAAAATACCCTTATACACATGAGCAAATATACGTTTATATACATTAAAATTTAATGCTTTCTTATCCGTTTGACAATCGCTCAAACAGTAACAACTAAGATTGGAGAATTAAGTGTTTTGTTTCAATTCCAGCTGATGGCGGCCAAGTCATTTTTTTTTTTTTAACTTTTGAAATCATTACTACATATTGGGAACAATATAATAATGATAAAGTTCAAAACCGATTTCGAAACCTAGTAGATGATGCTCTTTTCTCTTCCCTGCAACCTCTTTCCCACAGAAGGGATGTGGCGAGCCTGTTTTTGCTTTAAAATTATTTTCATGGCAAGTGCTCGTCTGTGCTCCAATCTATAGATAGAACAGGGACAGGTTTGCAACGTCTCTTCTGTGGGAAAGAGGTTGCACGGAAGAGAAAAGGGCATCACCTACCAGGTTTCGAAGCCGGTTTTAAACTCTATCAAGGACCTAGAAAAGGGCATCATTTACTAGGTTTCTAAATCGGTTTTGAACTTTATCATTATTATATTGCACCCAATATGTATCAAAGCAGGATTGGTAACTCTGAGTAGCTTTTTTTTTTTTTTTACATAGGAGTCACCACTTATCAAACTTATTTTCACATTCCAGTGACCAATTTTATTTCTCTGAACAATAGATAGGGTGCGCTGAGCAGCTCCTGCCCAGATGTGGCAGCAGTACTCCATTTTAGGATGCATTTGGCTTTTCTACAGACAGAGAATTGCATCGGCAGTGAGATAAGTCTATCATAGCTTGTAGGACTACATAAACAATTTCTGCAGTTGATGTAAAGGCAATGTACATGAAGTATTGAAATCAAATTCGTTTAGTGAAAATCTAATCTATATATATATATATATAAAAGCGAAAATGTGTGTTAGTGTGTGTGTGCATTTTTTGAGTATGTCCGCCAAAGGCTTTTTTTGCTGGGATTCTCCGGGGGGGGGGGGGGGGTGTTATACTATTTCTTATAACTTTTTATATGCTACCTAGATCATAATATGTAACCCGAAACGACGTCGTAAAAATCTTTTATTTCAGCAACTTTTATCTTACAAAATTCGCGCCGTGAATTTGTTTTCTCTCTGCTGCTCCTCCTGCTGCTATGGCATGAGATTTGACCTATAAAACCACCTGGATTTATAAAGACTTATTTTCGACTCCTCTAAAGCTACTGCCTTCACAGTGTTATGTTATGTCATCAGACTACTAACCTCAAGGCTTTGGGTTCGAGCCTACCTTCATCCTAAAACTTTTGTTTGTTTTTGTTTGTTTTTTTTTATAATATTTAAACAGGATTATTACTTTTAGTTTCCATCTACACCCGCCAACATACACACTCGTTTTTTTTTTTGTTTTTTTTCCATCACGTTTTCCTTTTTTAGTTTTTGTTTTAACATCGTTCGTTTGCATCACGTTCGTGTTTTTTTTATAATATTTAAACAGGGTTATTACTTCGCTTATTCTATTGTTTTGATTTACCCCCTCCCCAACATACACAACCTCTAAACACCCGGGCAACGCCAGGTACCCACTGCTAGTCTAATATATAAAAGCCAAAATGTGTGTTTGTGTGTGCATTTTTTTTCTGTATGTCCGCCAAAGGCTTTTTTCGGGGTGCTTCTCGGCTTTCTCGCTCATTCTTATAACTTTTTATATATCTAACGTTTACGACACGACGTTGTAAAATCTTTTATTTCAACCACTTTTATCTAAAATTTATGCTGTGAATTCGTTTTTTTTCTGCTCCTGCTTCTGCGGCGTGATATTTGACCTAGAAAACCACCTTCATTTTTAAATGCTTATTGTCGACTCTTTCTAAAGCTTCGTGGCGTCATGGTATGTCATCAGACTATAAACCTCAAGGCTTCGGGTTCGAGCCTACCTCCCTCCCAAAACTTTATTTCTTTTTTTTTACACGGTGGTCACCACTTATCAAGGCCCGGAAGCCACTCAGGGATAAGGGTTATTGCAAGTACAGTTTTCGCTGTTTTTTTTTTTTGTCCGTTTTTTTTTTATATTTAAACAGGATTATTACTTTTAGTTTCAATCTACCCCTCCCCCCAACACACACACCTACAGTTTTAATATTTTATGCCATTTTTTTAATTTTTATTTTTCAGATTTTTTTAAGTTTTATATCATGAAAATACAAGGTACCTTCAATAAGTTTCCAGACTTTTTTTTTTGTTTAAAATTGCCGTTAACTTTTGAAAATTCAGTATGTTATTGCTATACATCTTATATGATGACTGACCAACTTTTTATGATTTCAGTTCAAACAAACAGCTACAGCAGAAAATAGAATACACCCTACTAAAGCCCGAGTGTCATAGCTGGTGAATTTCAAAAATAAAAATATAAGATATTAACGAATATATACTCAAGAGCCAAAAAACAATGAAAAGAATATGCTGTTCTTATGGCCCTAGTTATTAAACTTTGTTACATTATAATGTCGTCGCAGCTTTTCTTTTTTAAATGTTTTTATCCTTTTAATTTTTTTAAATAAAATGTTTTGTTTAATAAAAATTACAATTTTTTTTTTTTGCAATTCGATAATTGCAAAATTGTAAATTTTTTCTTTTTTGTAATGTTAAAAATTACATTTTTAAAAACATGAACATTTTTTTTAATAAAAAAAAAAAGTAAAAATAGCTGCACCTTTCTTTTTCTAATGTTTTTATTCTTTTTTACAAAAAGTTTACAGAAAGTTCCGTTACAATTGATATCATGAATAAAAAATGAATGTAGATGCAATTAATTCTTGATAACATTAACAAAAATCATAAAAAAAAATAATTTTGTCATAGTCGCAGCTTTCTTTTCTTAAAATTCCTGAAAGTTGCTTTACTTTTAGCGTCCTAAATTCTTGTAAGAAAAAAATTAACGAATCTATTAGCAAAATAGAGTTATCTCCCTCAGACAAATGAAGAGTTCAAGAAGAGTGCTCCTTTTTTTTTTTAGAAGTATTGTTAAATTTGAAAATATGAAAGCATAGAGAAACCGTTTCAATGCAATTTTTTTTTTTATAATCTAAATTTTTTTATTACTTATTATTACTTTTCCTAATCACCTCGAATAGGATTGCTGGGTCAACTTTTTTCTTTTTTTTTTTACACGGTGGTCACCACTTATCAAGGCCCGGAAGCCACTCATGGATCAGGGTTATTGCAAGTACATTAGTGTGGAGATTTGATGAAGTGTTTACTTAAGGGGGCGGTTCATTAGGAATTTGTTAACGTTGGATTTGAAGACATCCAAGTTGTAGTCAGGTGGGAAGCAGGCAGATGGAACAGAGTTCCACAGGCGTGCAATTCCCATAAAGAGTGGGGGGGGGATTATTGATAGTGTTCTCAGCTAGATGAGTGTTTCTTGTGAAAGTTTGGTGAGGGGGAGACCACAGATTGAAGCTCAGTCGAACACTTGCCATGAAAATAATGATAAAGCAGAGACAAACTCGCAACATCTCTTCTGTGAGATAGAGGTTGCAGGGAAGAGAAAAGGGCATCTTCTCTTTATCTGTGCCTAAACCTAAACATAGATTCCATGAACAAAGCTTCTTTCTTAGAACTGCACACCTGTGGAACTCTCTTTCATTTGCTTGCTTTCCAGCTGACTACAATCTGATTGTCTCCAAGTCCAACGTAAACAAGTTCTTGATGAACCATCCTCCTAAGTAATCCAATTTACAAAATTTCCACTACATATATACCCATTAACCCTTATCCTCGAGTGGCTTCCAGACCTTGATTAATGGTGACTCCTTTGTAAAAAAAAGAATAAAAAAACAATCAGCACGGACATCTTGAAGATGATTTGTACAGATGGTACTTGTACAGTTTAATCAAGACATAAAAAAATGAAAATATCAAAAAAAAAAAAAAAAAGGTGACGTTGTACATATTCGTTATGGAATGAAGATCTCAAAAAAAAATTTCACTTAATTTCATCAAGTAGTTTTTTTTTTTTACAGCGAAAAAACAATTTTTTTTTATTTTATTCATTTTTTTTTTATTCAATTTTCACCCCAAACAAGGCACAGTGTCACTTTGAAGCAGGGGGCTACTATTAGGGAATTAATTAGCGGGGTCATTATGAGGGGAGAAGAGTAGAAAGATGTTTGTTAACATTACACTTGAACTTCTGCATATCAGTGCAGTTGGGAAAGCAGAATCCCGAAAGGGAGTTCCAAAGACCCGCAGTTCTGGGGAAGAAACTATTGGAGTAAAAGGCTTTCTTGCACCTAGGGATCTCTACTGTAAAGGGATGAGACTTAGTAGCTTGTCGGGTTTGTCGGGGGTAGTTACGTCGGGGAGGTACAAGTGTTTGCAGTTCGTCAGAGCATTCACCATTAAAGTATTTGTAGAACAGGCAGAGGGATGCAACATCTCGTCGATGGGACAGAGGTTGAAGCCTAGATGACAGTTCAGGACCTATCAGGTTGGCGACTCTTTTTTGAACCCTGTCCAGGAGCGAGAGACAAGCAGCAGATGCACCAGCCCAGATGTGACAACAGTACTCCATACATGGGCGAATGGTTGCCTTATAGAGGTATAGGATACTGGCAGGCGTAAGTAGTTTTCTAGCACGGTAGAGGGAGCCAACCTTCCTTGCAGCAGCCTTGGCAATGCTCTCAATGTATCTATTCCAGTTCATATTCCCTGTAAACGTTAGGCCGAGGAGTTTAAAAGAAGTACTTTCAGGCAATGTGTTCTTGGCCATTGCTATTGGTGGTAGAGAAGGTTTCTTGTAGTTATTGAAGGAAACAAGCTTAGTCTTAGCAGCATTGAATGTGACCAATCATTTTTGTCCCCATTCCACTACGGATTGGAGGTTGTATTTTTAGGAAGAAAAGCTAGTATTAAAGATGGGGAGGGAGTGTCGGCGCTTTAACTGGAGTTATCTCCCCATGACGTGTTCAAAAAATTCAAAGATGGCTACCTTCAACATGTTTTTCCGCTGTAAAAAGAAAAAAAAAACTACTCAATCAAATTAAGTGAAATTTTGGGGGGGAAAATCTTTAGTTTAAAATGGATATGTACAATATAACCTTTTTTTTCGATATTTTCATTTTTTAATGTCTTGATTAAACTGCACAAGTACCGTTAATTTAACAACAGAATAATACTGTGTCGCTTGAGAGGAAGTACTGCCATCAGACATCGAGGATATGATGCAGACAAAAGTTTCCGATCGCATTATGTCTTCCGCTCTCATAGGCTAATTCCTCACTGTGTCCATCTTATAAATATACCTACCTACCACAGTAGCTCCTTACAATATGTCTTGTTTCAGGGTAAATCTTTATCCCATTGGAAGGGTCTTGAAAAGTGCAGAAATGTATCTGTAATTTGATTGACCCCTCCCCACACACACACACTTTCTTCTGCACTGCAACCTCTCTTTCACAGAAATGATGTTGCTAGACTTAGCCTTTTCTATAAATACAACTATGACGTGTTCTTCAGAACTGTTTGACATATTCGCTGCTTCCTTTGTTCCAGCTCGTTTGACTCAATGGTCTAGTGGTCTTCTTCAATTCACTGTTTTGATACCTCATTGTAATACAGCTTCCGATTCCAGTAGCTTCTTTCCAAGAATTACAAACTTATGGAACTCCCTTTCTGCTGATTGTTTTCCTCCTACCCATAATCTTAAATTTCTTCAAGACTAAGGTTAATATGCGTCTTCTGTCTTTGCGATAATCATATCTTGTTATTGTTAGCTCCTTACATCAAGTGGCTTCACACCTTGTTTGGAGTGTTTTCAATTAAAAAAAAAAAGTAAAAATATAAAAGCATAAAAGTTTACTGAGTACTCACCGGCCTGTGATCTTCGATGTAGCTGTTTGTACTTAGCGCATGGATGGATGCATCAAATCGAAATAATGGCAACTGAAAGAAGAAATGTTAAAAAATAAAAATTATTACAATTATCTGCTTCCATACAATAAATTTTTTTTATTTTTAAATAAAAAAAAACAAAAAAAAAAACATACATGGTTAATGAAAGACTACTTGAAAGCTCTTCATTTAAACTCCTCGGCTTATTTCTTGTCATGAGGGGATAAAGGCTAATGTTGTCTCTGAGGGCATGATGTCCAAAGCCTTCAGTGTTACAAATGGGACCAAAGAGGGGTGTGTAATGGCACCAGTTCTCTTTGCGTTTTTTCTTCTCACTTATGCTGAAACCTGCATTTAGTTACATTGTCTAGAAGTGTAAGCCATGTTTAGTTTCAGAACAGTTTCAGATGGTTCGTTGTTCTAAACAAGTTTTGAGAGGTGACTGGTTTGCAGTAGACACAACAGTTTCCAATGGTTCGTTGTTACACACAAGTCCTGAGAGGTGACTTGTTTGCAGTAGACAGTTCCACAGAACAAAATATTCTTACGGTGTCGAGACGGAAAAAAACATGTGAAATTCCTACGGGAAAGGTTTAATATTTATGGAGCAATTCTGGTTTCTGATTGGTTAGTAGCAGAACTTGAATTAATTCGATTCGTCAGTTCCTAGCAGCATCGTTTATAAATAGAATCGTCCGACTGTGTGGGATCATACCCCATTATAACTCCAAAATATTGTAACAAATTGACACTGGTGTTTCAATTTCGGTCATCTGGTGGATTGTTTAACCATCAACGGTTCAAAGCCAAAACTCTTGTCCGAACCGAAGTTATTCGCGACTTATTTTTTGCCAACGATGCTGCTTTGGTGGCAACATCCTTCGAAAAAGTGCAGACTCTTCTCGATCGCTTTTTAGCTGCATCTGGGTCTTTGGATGATAATAAACATAAAAATAACTGAGCCTTCCCCAAATCCAAAGTAAGTTGGAAGCATAAGGCAAAATCCACCTGAGTATAGATTTCCCGAGCATAAACTGAAAGTGGATGGTCTTTACATAAATCATTAAATCGTTTCCCTACCTCGCCAGCGTCATGGAGTATTGTTGCCACATTTGGGCCGATGCATTTGCTACTAGTCTCTCGCTCCTAGACAGGGTTTAACCAAATTCCAACCTCTGTCCCATCAACGAAATGTTGCAACCCTGTACTTATTTTACAAGTATTTTAATAGAAGCTGCTCCGACGAACTCTAAGCACTTGTAATCTCCTCAATATAAATGCCCCCAACTAACCCGACAATAAGCAAAATCTCACCTCTTCAATGAAGAGATCTCTAGATGCCAGAAAACTTTTCACAAATAGTTTCTCCCTCAAACTGCTATATTTTTGGAATTCCCTCTCGGGTTCCTGTTTCCACAACTGTACTAACACGCAGAAGTTCAAGTAATGTAAACAGACATCTCGCTGCTCAACTCCCTACATGGCATCCCTTCTAATTATGTTCCAAATAGTAGCCGCTTACATCCAAGTAGCACTGTATCTTATTTGGGGGTGAAAGAAAAAAAAAAACACTCACAAATCACATATATTAATCCAGTAGTTTTATTTTTAAATAAGAAAACCAAATTTAATGAATAGGATTGAGGTGCCTTTTAAAAAAAATTTCAAGAAACAAAGGAAGATTTGACGTTTCTGAATTTTTGAGATGAGGATTGGTTATTCGTATTATTTGGATTCATCAGACTACTGTTCTCATCTTGAGTGTGATTTTCAGAACATTTCAGTCGATGTAATTTCTGACCTTCTATTTTCCGGCCGCCCACACTGAGGATTGAACTGTCAACCTTCAGGAGAATATCACTTTTTACAATTGTTTTTTCCAAGTACTCTAACCACTGCGCCACGGGTCCTTGCAGACAAAAAAAAAAAAAATACAATTGCGAATTACTTAAGACCTCTATCCCGTCATGGCTGATGGAACAAGAGCATGCTACTCCCATGAAGTAAATAAAGGGTTCCGCTCGAAATTCCGTTCAAATTCCCAAGTTCGACAGAAACATTCCCAAATTCGACATGATACACTTGAAGAAGGTCATAGGTTACATTGACCGAAACGTTGAGAAAAATCACACTCAAGATGAGAACAGTAATTCAATGAATCCAAATAATACAAACAAAAGAAGATAACTTAACAATAATTCAAACTTGCTTAAATTAAAAATAATTTTTGTTTTATTATGTGTACATACTTTTTTTTTGTTTGTTTATTTTAATATAGAGGAATTTTTTAAAAATCACACTCAAGATGAGAACAGTAATTCAATGAATCCAAATAATACGAACAAAAGAAGATAACTTAACAATAATTCAAATAAAAAATGTGGTCAAACAAATAAGAGCATTACCTTTTTGGGTTTTGTTGGTCGCCTCTTTGCAAAATACATTCCGATATCTGTGTTCGGTTCATCAAAATTGCTGGGGGCTCTTTGACGAGAGGACAATGAGTTCTGTATGTCCAAATAATCACTCAGCAATAATTGCAACTGGAAAAAAAAAGAAAAAAAAAAAAAAAAAGATTTGCTTAGTTTTTGCTTCGTAGAAATTCATGTTCACATCCAGTTTGATACAACTTCATATCTTTTTTACTGTATTCTTGCAACATTTTGGCTTTTATTTGTTTTTTTACTAATATATATATACGCCCGACTAACCTGACAAGCAGAAAAATTCCACCCCTTCACCGTTGAGGTCCCTAAATGCTGGAAAGCCTTCTACTCAAATAGTTTCTTCCTTTGGACTGCTAGACTTTGGAATTCCCTTCCTGTTTTTCTGGCTATACTAAAGTTTAAATGTAATGTGAACAGTCATCTTGCTGCTCAACTCCTCACAGTTCCTCATTAGACATGATCCTAAATAGTAGCCCCTTATGTCTCACGTGGCACTATGCCTTGTTCAGGGTGAAAAAGAGTTAAAAAAATAAAAGGGGTCACCGTTTATTAAGGACCATGCTACTGTCAAAATTTTGTAGGTGGTTTATATAAAATAAAATAAATTCGTAGCAGTCAGCATCATTTAAGAAACCATTCATTTGATATGATTGGTTTGCAATATAAAAAATTTAATATTTATTTTGATTTAAACAAAAAAAAATCATAAAAGAAAAAAAAAACTCATATGAATAAAATAAAAAAAATTTTTATTTTAATTTAAACAAAAAATCAATAAAAACTCATATAAACAAAAAAAATGTTATCAAAAAACACAGATGCAGCAAGCAGCACAACTCATAGCTTCACTATATCTCACTCCCTATCACAAATTGTTACATTTCCAACCCGTTTCCTTGACCAGGAAGAACAACACGCATCACTTCTAGATCTGTTTTTGACCACAGTTCCCGATGATTGCATAACGAAGGCCGACAGCCCACTTGGGAACGCTGATCATGCAGTGATAATGGTTGAAATCACCCTAAACTCTGGAGCCAAAACTGAAGAGCCAGTGCTCAAAACAACGAGATATTATAAAAAAGGCTGACTGTGAAGCCATCAGGCAACTAATCAGAGATGCCCCATGGGGAAATATTTTTTCTCTTCCTGCTGAAAAGTGTGCAAACGAGACCACTGACTGGTTCAAAACTGCAATCGAAGCGCA
This sequence comes from Euprymna scolopes, assembly GCF_053919585.1. Taxonomy (NCBI): domain Eukaryota; kingdom Metazoa; phylum Mollusca; class Cephalopoda; order Sepiida; family Sepiolidae; genus Euprymna; species Euprymna scolopes. The sequence continues at coordinate 38,010,536 of NC_136523.1, forward strand.
TGTTCCCATGCGGAAATTTTATAGTAAGCCCACTCTCCCCAATGGTTTACTTCGACTTGCGCAACTGCCATTGCTTAAAAGCAGCATGCATACCGCAGATTTAACCGATATAAGTCCAGTTCAAACACACTGAAGTATATAGAAGCTAGAAATAACGTTAAGAAAGAAATAGCGACAGCTAAGAGAGAATTTACGGAAACCACTAAAAAACGCATTGAAGCATAAAAACTAGGAACTCGAGACTTCTGGAAAATCTACAACAGTGTAGTAAATAATGGGCAATCAACAATTCCCCCACTAACCAACAATCACGAGGTTGTCTCCTCAGCAACCGAGAAGGCTAACATGCTTGCCAGTCGGTTTGTCTCAAACTCCACACTGGGCCCTTCCAACCACTCCCTACCTGACTTTCTTTGCGGACAGACGCCACGCTAGATGATCTGAAAATCACCCCCTGCTCAGGTGCATGCTATCATAAAAAACCTTGACACTTCAAAAGCATGTGGACCCGATCTCATCCCAGCTGTGCTATTTAAAAAATGCTCAGCCAAAGTAGTTCCAGTTCTCTCCAAACTCTACAACAAATGCCTTAATGAAGCTTGCTTTCCGGGCTGTTGGAAAACTGCTTCTGTTGTACCAGTATTCAAGAATTTTGGCGAAAGAACTGACCCATCAAATTATCGCCCCATTAGCCTCCTCCCACTTTTCGCCAAAATATTTGAGACCATAATTAACTATGCTCTAGTTCATCACTTTACAGATGCTACACTTCTGACTGACAAACAATATGGGTTTAGACAAGCCCGTTCCACAGCAGACATTCTCACTGTAATCTCTGAACATATATACCATTTACTGGACAAAGCGGAGTAGGGCAGAGCGGTAGCTCTAGATATATCTAAGACTTTTGACAGGGTATGGCATGAGGGTCTCCTCAGGAAAATTAGATCATACGGTATCACTGGTAGAATACTTAACATAATTAAATCCTTCTTAGATAAGAGAAAAATCCAGGTTGTTCTCGACAGTCGTACATCTAAACAATATGATATAAATGCAGGGGTGCCTCAGGGTTCTATCCTTGGACCTCTATTGTTCCTAATATTCATAAATGACCTCCCCGACAAAATTGCCTCTGAGATGGGTATATATGCTGATGACACTACACTCTATAACAGGCACGACAGGAAGACGAATGAACACATTTCTAAAGAAATGGCAGAAACACTAGAGAAAGACCTCCAATCTGTGGTGGAATGGGGACAAAAATGGTTATTCACGTTCAATGCTGCCAAGACTAAACTAGTTTCATTCAATAATTACAAGAAACCCTCTTTACCACCTATAGCAATGGCCAACAACTCTTTATCTGAGAGTACATCTTTCAAACTCCTTGGCCTAATGTTCACAGGAAACCTGAGTTGGAACAATTTACATCGAAGGCATTGCCAGGGCCGCTGCAAGAAAGGTGGGCTCTCTCTACCATGCTAGACAACTACTAACATCCGAAAGTATCCTGTACCTCTATAAGGCCACCATTCGCTCATGTATGGAATATTGCTGTCACATTTGGGCTGGTGCATCTGCTACTAGTTTCTGGCTCCTTGACAAGGTTCAAAAAAGAGTCGCAAACCTGAACTAGCATCTAAGCTTCAGCCTCTGTCCCATCAATGAATGTTGCATCCCTCTGCTTGTTCTACAAGTATTTTAGTGGTGAATGCTCTGATGAACTGCAATCATTTGTGCCCCCACGACGTGAGCACCCTCGACAAACCCGACAGGCTGCTAAATCCCACCCCCACACTGTAGAGATCCCTAGATGTAAAAGATCTTTCTACTCCAATAGTTTCTTCCCCAGAACCGCTAGATTTTGGAATTCCATTCCAGGTCCCTGCTTCCCCAACAGTACTGACGTGCAGAAGTTCAAGTGTAACCTGAACCGACATCTTGCTGCCCAAATCCCTACATAGTACCCCAATAGTTGTTGCGCCTGATAGTAGCCCCCTACACCAAAGTGGCAATTTGCCTTGTCTGGGGTGAAAATGTAAAAAAAAAAAAATTTTTTTTTAAATCATAAAAAACTTTTTGCTTGCTTTAAGTTGTTTATTATTAAAAAAAAAATTTATTCATGAAACTTACCTTACAATGATTGTTTTTTATTATTTTAATTTTTTTAAAGTTTCGTAAAAATTGTCAAATAAATATTCACTGTGTTTTCTTCATAACACAAAGAATATTTTTTTCCTTCAGTAGGAATTTATTTTCATGTCTACATTTTAATATAATTTCTGATTGAGGATTTTGATTTTTTTTTTTTAATACAATTTTGCGAATTTGCTTTTTTTCCAACATTCTAAAAAGAAGACATAATTAAACGATTGTAGTAGATAGAGCAAAAAAACGCTCTTTAAAATGATATATAAAGTAGTTATTATAACAAAAACTTATTTGAAAATGTAATGTTATGGGTAGGCATTCTCATATCGTTCTTCCTCTTGTCTGTCGACTCCGACAAAGTGCCAAACAAATAAAAGAAATACTTTGGACTCACTTTTTGGAGAGACATTTTTATTTCCTGCCCATATTTTCCATTTTACATACCAAATTTTTTACAGGGCTGTCACCGTGGGAATTCATTGTCATCTGCTCCCTTTCTCCTACTGTCTTTCCAACTCCCCTTTCTCTCACTTACTGCCCCTGCTGCTATCTTCGCGTAATGTCACCAGTCCTGCTACCGCCTACTGCTCCTCTGTCTACTTCACTGCTGCGACTGCTGTTTTTCTGCTCTCCATGCGACGTCACCGCACATTATGGTACAAAAATATACGTCATTTGAAATGTAAATTAAAAATTCCGCAATTCTACCCTTTTACATTTTCCATAAACCATCTGGACAATAGCATAATCCTTATACTACATAAGTACTTAATTTTGTTTTTAATAATTTTTTTTTTTTGGTACTTGTACAGCTTAAGACATTAAAAAATGAAAATATCAAAAATAAAAAAGGTTATATTGTACGTATCTGTTATGGGATGAAGTTCTCCGAAAAAAAAAAAATTCATTTAATTTCATCAAGTAGTTTTTGTTTTACAGCAAAAAAACAATTTGTTATGATACCGAGCAAAAAGTTTGATATTTAGGAAGAAAAGCTAGTATTAAAGATGGGGAGGGAGTGTCGGCGCTTTAAACTGAGTTATCTCCCCGTGGCGTTTCTAAACTCCAAACAAAAATTAAGAAAAAAATCCAAGATGTCTGCCTTCAATGTGTTGTTATAAAAACGTGTTTTTCCGCTGTAAAAAAAAAACTACTTGTTCAAATTAAGTGAAATTTTTTTTCCGGAGATCTTCAGTTCAAAACGGATACATACAATACAACCTTTTTTTCGATATTTTCATTTTTTAATGTCTATACAAGTACCTTTTTTTTCTAACCCATCTGAATCCTGGATCAGTAGAAGTTGAACTTACCACGGCTTGGATCTTTGACCAGACATCTACCATATCATACATCAATTGCTCTGAACGAACTGGTGCTCCAGAATTCTGTATAAGAAGGAAAAAATAAATTACAATAGACAAAGTCTTCATATCTATATTAATAAAATAGATGGAGGGAGGGCACACTTAAGTGCTTTAAACGATTTTAAATCAACTTTTTCAATAAATTCACCAAACGCAATTTTTTAATTCATCATTCGAAGACGACTCATGGATGTCGAAAACGTTTGCGACTATGGAAAATTTCTTTTTCCACACAAACTGAACGTTCGAACATTGACTCAGCAAATGGAAAAAACAGATCACAAGGAATTATCTCTGCTGTTTAACGAAACATGCAGAAGGGAAAAACTAATATATAAAACAGTAGGTGTGTGTGTGTGTGTGTGTGTGTGTGTAAATATTTAACCGATAAACTCTTAATCTACTGATCACATAATACTGAAATTAAAAGTAAATAGTTATCATGCACCAACGATGGTTTATAACGAACAAAATTTTTGTTTGGATGGATGAACAACGCATACAGACGTATCGGCAAGTTGAAATGTAAAATGTTCATTTCAACTTGTCGACATATTTTTACTTACTTAGGTGTGTGTGTGTGTGTGTGTGTGTGTAAATATTTAACCAATAAATTCTTAATCTTCAATTCAATTATCGTTACTACAATATGGTTGTGTTCAAGTCTAACGTTACTTTCATGGAAAGTGTTCGACTGAGCTTAAGTCTAAGGTCCCCCCTCGCCAAACTTTCACAAGAAACACTCGTCTAACTGAAAACACTATCAATAATTCCCCCCACTCTTTATCTGTGCCTAAACCTTCATGTAGATTCCATGAACAAAGCTTCTTTCTTAGAACTGCACGCCTGTGGAATTGTCTTCCGTTTTTCTGCTTTCCAGCTGACTACAATATGGTTGTGTTCAAGTCTAACGTAAATAAGTTCTTGATGAGCCGTTCCATATAAGTTATCAAATTTACCGAATTTTCATTACTAATGATTACTATATTGTCCAATTTCTACTGTACACTCTTTAACCCTTATCCTTGAGTGGCCTCTTGGCCTTGATAATGTGGTGATTCCTGTGTAAAAAAAAAAAAACAACAAAACTCTTAATCTACTGATCACATAATACTGAAATTAAAAGTAAATAGTTATCATGCACCAACGATGGTTTATAACGAACGAAATATTTGTTTGGATGGACGAACAACGCATACAGACGTATCGGCAAGTTGAAATGTAAAATGTTCATTTCAACTTGTCGACCTATTTTTACTTACTGTGCATGCACGGTTGTGAAATATGACAGCTTCCTCAAGTATGAGTTAGTTTGAAAGCATTCTTTGATTTTGAAAGTCATGTCAAGCTAGTCTAATGGTTATCGTACTTGACTCACTGTAGGTTTTGGTTTCGATCGCAGCTTGAATATTATTTTTTTTTTTACTTACAAGAAGTGAACTGTTTAGAAAAAAAAAAAACATAATACTTGCATACACATGTCTGTTCCTTTTAGATTCTTTTTTACTTCATTTTTTTAAAAGGAATTTAACATTACGTTTAATACCTACAATATTTCTGTTTTTAATAAATAAGAAAGCAGCATAAATTAAAATATAGTATTTACAGTAGAACCCCGCTAAACAGAACACGATGATTCTCTATGGGAGATGAAACGTAGAAGATTCTGCATAGCTCAACTGCTATAGATAAATTTTCCTAAATTATATATACAGTAGAACCTCGGGATATGGCATTATAAATTAGTAACAAAATACAGTACAGTATATATATATATATATATATATATATATATTTAAAGGAGATTAGAACAATAGTCTAAGGAGCTGAGTGTATTTTAATGTAACAGTGAAATTACTAGTTTAATTAAAATACAGGAAATAGAAAGAGCTCGTCGTAATTTAGATATATAATAAGCTCGATAGTTAAATGTCCTAGAGCTAATTCAATATTAAGTACTGTGATTTATAATTTAAAATTTAAAAATCAAATTTTAATTAAATTAAAAATCAGTTTCATAAGAAGGAACAACAACAAAATCAATTATCTGTACGATCGTTTCGGAAAACAATGCTTTTTATTGTGGTATACATCAAGTTATGTAGAATAATTATATATAGTTTTTTGGTAAGCAAAGTCTCCTCATCAGCAAATTTAGGAGGGTTTTTATTGAATTTAAAAGACACCATAAATAAACCTAGCATTAAAAGTAAGGCAGATGAATCTTTTAATTTTTCTTTTTTTGAAATCAGGAACTGTGGTTAAAGTAGTCATTTAGATGTTTGCTATAGCTTTTTATCTTATTATATATATATATAATAAAAAAAATATAAATAACACTGTAAGGCGGGGCAAATACCGTAATCAAGGGCCGAAAAAACATTGTATTCCATATCGTACCCCGAAAAAAAACGTATCTTAGGGCCACCGTATCCCAGGGTTCTACTGTTCATGTATTTTACGACCGGGCATACAGTGGGATAGATGGAATTCCTCAGCAGTATAAGAGGGAGCCTGTAGGCCCCGTATGGCAATCTTCTAATGATGGTGTCACAAACAAAATACCCGTTTCCAATTTGCCATGAGCCAGCATGGAAGTAGTAAGGTTAAGAAAACTGTCATGCTAGTATATATGTTTTATTATGGGGCTCTAAAAAGGAATCTGTTGTGTAATGTGTATGAATACATTCTTTAACAACATACATGTTGAATAGTGGGGTTTATATTTTATCTGTATATTCATGTATGTGTAAATGCGTGTATGTATACACGTTGTATTATTTAGTTGATCGTCTAGTGTGTATATTTTAAAATTTATACACCAGTTCTAACAGGAAACGTAGACGTATCGAAACAGTTGTAGACAAACAGTTCTTTTAAACAGAATGTAAATAACACAACACATACCTGAATTATTTACAAACATTTATTTTCATAATCCGGCCGACATTTTCAGAGATTACACGTTTTTACATCTTGGCTACCTGAAATGACGCCGCTCCCTGCGCCAGGGAGAGACCCTTTTTGAGTCATCCGTTCTCTCTGATGTCCAGCTCACGAGTCCTAGAATCTCCCTAAATCTACATTTCATCATGTGTCTCATTACATGTCTCAGACCAACCTGATGTAGCCCCAATCTAGTTATTTGTTTATGCGAACCAAAAATAATGTTTACATCTATTTTCTATTTTCACATTTCTTTTGAGATATTATATGTCAATCATTTTTCCCCAATTGTTTATTTTTCCAATCATAATAATTGATCCAGCAAACTGCCGTCGCTCAAATCAATTATTAATAACAACAACAACGTTTTGGCCCTGCTTGCTATAGTTAACACAGATACTACGCTATGATCACAGCCCAAAGGGTCACAACATTACAACAAATGCATAGAAGAAAACACGTACAATAACAAGATGTTTTGTTTTGCTATCTCAAGTTAGACCTGATCGAGCACTGACATGAACATGAATTCTGGTGACAGTTTTCTGAACCTTACTATTTCCATGCTGGCTCATGACAAATTGGAAGCGGGTATTTTATTAGTGACACCATCATTAGAAGATTGCCGTACGGGACCTACAGGCTCCCTCTAATACTGCTGAGGAATTCCATCTATCCCACTACATGGTAACCCTCCGGAATATCAGAGGGAGACTAACAGGTGCTACACCTTGCGTAAGGGTGGCCTGGAATTGTGTGGCATAATCATGTTGACATACGTTCCCATCAGATCACCGAAGTTAAGCAACGTTGAACCTGGTCAGAAATAAAATACAATTTGGGAATATCAGGCGCTGTATGTAGGAGGACATCAGTACCTTCTTGAAAGAGTTGCAAAAATCTAACATCGTTATCTCCCCTAATGGGGATCGCTTGTGAATTTCATACTCCCAGGGAACTTCCTTCTTCAGAGGAAGCCGGTTAAACACAAATAGAATTAGTATCATTTCACACACACACAAAGCACGGGCATTCATCTCTCTTCCCTGAATACATTCGCCAAGTATTCCCAAATGGTCACCCATCTGATACTGGCCAGACTCATTGTTGCTTAACTTCGATGATCTGGCAAGAACCAGTGTGTCAATGTAACTATACCATATATATAAAATCCTTTTTCTGAAATCAGTTGATGCGGTTTCCAAGCTACTTTAGAAACTGGTGGCTAATGCTGGCACCCATATTACATTTTGAATAAAACCCTATACACTTTCTGGTCACTCATTTACCACTATTCAAGCTAAACGTTGGTTAACTTTTGTAATCTACCGAAACACAGTCTATCAACACGGTTATATATAAATACAAAAACCCAAAAACATTGAACGAAAATCGTGGTTGGTTGGTCGGTTGTTTTTGTTTTTCAGGTTATTTAATGCCACATTCAATTATTTTGAGGAAAAGTTTTTTAATAGAATATATTTGTTTTTTTAAAGTCAATTTCTATTCAACCCATAGTTGGGACCCTAACAGGTACTACTACTACTCCGGGCCAGAGTGGATCTGGGAGCAAAGGCAATTAAAGGGTGGCTCCACACTCCCCAAAGCCTGCAAGCTGAGGCTTCACCATCGGATATAGTTTAAGGTCATATCCAGGACCGAACGAAAATTATGAGTTTATTGATTTCTATTTTGGTGCTCATGTCTCAATAAACAAAAAAAAAATTGTTTCTATTCTCACACTCCGTTGACAACCGAATAAGTGTCGCCACAAATCATCTTTCAAAACCAGTTGAACGGGTTGAATTTGTGGACTATCAAGAAACAACCACCAGATCACAGTTGAAAAAACAAGCCAGAAAAATAAAATAAAAACCTTTCATAAATACAATTCCTTCATGAAAATTCATTAACCTGATTTCTAGTTAATAAAAATAATAATAGTTAATAAAAATAATAATAGTTAATAAAAATAATAATAGTTAATAAAAATAATAATAGTTAATAAAAATAAAATAAAAACCTTTCATAAATACAATTCCTTCATGAAAATTCATTAACCTGATTTCTAGTTAATAAAAATAATAATAGTTAATAAAAATAAAATAAAAACCTTTCATAAATACAATTCCTTCATGAAAATTCATTAACCTGATTTCTAGTTAATAAATATAATAGTTAATATAAATAATAATAGTTAATAAAAATAATAATAGTTAATAAAAATAAAATAAAAACCTTTCATAAATACAATTCCTTCATGAAAATTCATTAACCTGATTTCTAGTTAATAAAAATAATAGTTAATAAAAATAATAATAGTTAATAAAAATAATAATAGTTAATAAAAATAAAATAAAAACCTTTCATAAATACAATTCCTTCATGAAAATTCATTAACCTGATTTCTAGTTAATAAAAATAATAATAGTTAATAAAAATAAAATAAAAACCTTTCATAAATACAATTCCTTCATGAAAATTCATTAACCTGATTTCTAGTTAATAAAAATAATAATAGTTAATAAAAATAATAATAGTTAATAAAAATAATAATAGTCAATAAAAACAAAATAAAAACCTTTCATAAATACAATTCCTTCATGAAAATTCATTAACCTGATTTCTAGTTAATAAAAATAATAATAGTTAATAAAAATAATAATAGTTAATAAAAATAATAATAGTTAATAAAAATAATAATAGTTAATAAAAATAATAATAGTCAATAAAAACAAAATAAAAACCTTTCATAAATACAAATCCTTCAAGAAAATTCATTAACCTGATTTCTAGTTTTTAACTTTGAATAAAACCAACAATAAACAAGTGTGAAATGGCCTTCCATGCATTTCAGGCCTAAAAACCTGGTGACACTTTTATCTATATATTAATACGATAACGTGCGTGTTATTTTCTGTGTCACGCTTACCTCTGGATCATTTAATTGTTATGTACTTCGATTTCTTGTAATAAATAATTTAACCAAAATTTCTTTATAAGTTTTGGTTTCAGTTTCGATTATAGCTGATGGCACTTAAATCATCTATTTTTTATGAATAATTTTATCAAGAATTCTTCATAAGTCTTGGTTTCAGTTTCGATTATAGCTGAAGGAACTAAAGTTTATATATATATATATAAGTTTGGGATTCGGTTTCGATTCAAGCTGATGAATCCAAGTCATATGGGTCCTGGATATGACCTTAAACTATATCCGATGGTGAAGCCCCAGCTTGTGGGCTTTGGAGAGTGTGGAGCCACCCTTTAATTGCCATTGCTCCCAGGTCCACTCTGACCCAGAATGATAGTACCTGTTAAGGTCCCAACTATGGGTTAAACAGAAACCAACTTAAAAAAAACGAAAACAAATATACTCTATTAAAAAATTGTTCTTCAAAATCACTGGATTCGGCATTAAATAACCTGAAAAGGGTTGATATGCCGTAAAACAAAAGCAACCAACCAACCAAGTCATATGGATATATTTTTTTTATTTTTGAAATCACAACTTTATAATATATAAAAATCGATAGAACATATAACTCTCTAATAATATATACAGAATCTGCAAGAATTAAAATATCATATTTAAGCATATTTTACGACCTGGCTACGTCGGGCGTCCCTGCTAGCTTAGATAAATACCTTTGCAATTTTAACAAAATAGCTACAGAGAGTCTCCATTTACGCTCAATATCTACAGAATGCCAACATCAATATATTACATATGAATCAGTCCCCTGTGGAATTTCCACAGGTCCTACTAGTTCAGTAATATTAGTTAATAGAATTTAAAAAAATTTTTTTTCTGCCTTTTTTGTATATATACATATGCAAACAGAGAAGACTGCAAAGCTGTATATTTTGGTTTCAATTCTAGTTGATGGCAGCCAAATTATATATATTTTTTATGATTTCAGGTTCAATGTCTATGCCACATCATTCAGGTTCGCTGGCACCAATTCATCCCAAACACTGCCGTTCACGCTGTCGGATACCATCTCTTAAACAGACCCTCTTTTCAAGACGTCTTCGATGGTTTCCTCAAACTCTGCACCAACAACCAGATAACTTTATCCATGCCACCATCAACCCAACCCCACTCCAGGGTTCGAAAAAATGACCCAGTGGTCAACTAAAACCTAGCTCAGCACTGAAGCAAGATGCTGGTCTGATCGGCTCAACTTGCACAACAACAACATTAGAATATGTCATCTTTTTTTTTTAATAGTAGGTCGCTTAGCATTGCCCATTTATAAAATATGCTTAAATTTTAATTCCTGCAGATTTTGTATTTATTATTATAGAGCCAATTCTTTATTATATTGTACCCAATATATAGTAATGATTTCAAAAGTAAAAAAAAAAAAAAAAATGACTTGGCTACCACCAGCTAGAATTGAAATCAAAACTTCCAGCCTTGTATGTTCGCGAATGGCCTAAATTCATACAGCAAAAAAAAAAAAAAAATGCTGTTTTATAATTGGTAATTAAAATATGCACAGACAGAAACAGGGATAGTCGACTTACGTCAGGCCAAATACCTTATATATCAAATTTCAAGTCTGGAGACCAAAAATTAAGAGAAAAGTTTGGCACTCAGGCAGATAAGGTTAATTATTTATATATATATATATATATATATATATAACAAAAAATAAATGAAACATATTAAAAACACTTTAAGAAAAGTTAAAACCATATTTAATTTTCAAAAAGGAAACACAAATTAAGTGGATTGTCCTTAAATATATATAGATAGATATATAGATAGAATAATCAAAGATTCATATTTTATATTTTGTAAAAAAAAAAAAAAAGAATTTATAAAAAATAAATAAATTATGCTACAAAGTGCCTTCAATAAGTTTCCAGACTTTTTTTGTACAAACATTTAAAATTGTTGTAGACTCTTGAAAATTCAATATGTGTTATACATCTGATGAGGTGGCAAACCAATTTCATGATTTCAGGTTCAAATGAACAGCTACAGCAGGAATTGGAATACACCTTACTAAAGCCTGATTGTCACAGCTGGTGAATATCAAAAATGCAATCTGGATGTGAGGACACTTTAGAAGAACGATATGCAGGAAAATTCTGTTTTAAAGTTGGAAACGTATGGAATGCTTCAGACTGTTCTTGGACTATTTTGCATGAATCAAACATCAGTTTTTTAGTGGCATAAGAGATTCAGAGAAGGCAGGGAGTCTGTGAGGGATGATGAAAGGTGTGGGAGGAGTAATGAAGTCGGAACACCAGAATTAATTGACCAAATAAAGCATTTAGAAGAACGATGTGCAATAAAATTTTGTTTTAAACTTGGAAAAAAATGCCACAGAAACGTATGGAATGCTTCAGACTGATTTTGGACCATCTTTCATAAATCGAGCATTAGTTTTTGAGTGGCATAAGAGATTCAAAAAAGGCAGAGATTCTGTGAGGGATGATGAGAGATGTGGAAGGAGAACACCAAAGTTAATTGACCAAATAAAGCATTTCATGGAAAGGACCGTCGTATGTCTATAGAGACAAATTCACAGTTTGATGTCAGTGTGGGAACTGTGGACAATTATTCGTGAAGAACTGAAGATGTGGAAGATTTGTGCAAAGTTTGTCCCAAAGGATGCTCAAAGAAGATCAGAAAGAAAAACGTTGTCGAACTGATTAATTCAGATCCCGCAGTTCTTGATGCTCTGGTGACCTGCGATGAAAGTTGACCCAGAGACCAAGTATCAGAGTTCCAAGTGGAAGCATGCTTGCTCTCCCAGAATCAGGAAGACCAAACTTATGATGTTCCCTGTTCTTGATAGCACAAGCATTATCTGGATCCTCACTGGACAGATGGAAGAGATTCCATTCAAAGGGGCCAGCACTTTTCAAATCATGTCCTAGTGGAAATGCCACTAGGACAATACACCAGTCCACAACTCCATCCTTGTCACAGACTTTTGGACCAAAATAGGCATCAAGACAGTTCCTCAGCCTCTCTATGACTTTTGGTTATTCCCTAAGCTTAAGAAAAACCTTAGCGGCTGTTATTATGAGATAATTAAGGAGATGAAAGAGGCTGTGACGCTCACATAAAGAGGACTTCCGTGTGACCTTCCAGAAGTTGTTGGAATGGAACAACAAGTGCATTGCAGCCGGAGGAGATTACTTCAAAGGGGACTAGAGTTTCATGTGTGTACTATCAATAAAAGTATGCAGACGAAAAAGAAGTTGAAACTTATTGACGGCACCGCATAGACAGAATTGAGCAAAAAGTGAAAAAGAACTTTGATAAAACGTTGGTAAAACAAAAAAAACAAAAAGAAATCATGCAATCAAACATAGAAAGGGAGGAGCATGTAGCTGACTGAGGAACATGTGGCCAAAATAAACATGTGGTAAGTATAGCTGCTATACATGTTAAAATAGAAATGAAATAAGAACGTTTTTATCAAAAAAAAAAAGATAAAAAAAATTTAAAAAAAGGAAAAATTTAATCATTTTAGTAATTCTTGACAGAAAAGACATATTTGATATCCTGAAAACAATATTTAATGTTTTTAAAATAAATAAAAAAGAAAAATTAAATAATATATATATATATATATATATATATATATATATATATATATATATATGTATATATATACACTAGCATTTCAACCCGGCGTTGTCCGGGTGTTTGGAGGTGTATCTTGAGAAAAAAAAAAAAAAAAGCGGTCATTTTTTTAAATTTTGACCCCTATTATGATCCCTTAACATTTATTATTTTGGGCTCCAATAAAATTATTAAATTAGATCCATGTCCAAGGAACCTATATCTAAAATTTCAAGTGTTTAGACCAAAAATTGTTGGAGGAGCTTGGTAGAGTTCTCAAAGGTCAAATCGTTGAACTTTGACCCCTTAACGGCCAAATTTCTGGCCAAAAACCGATCACAAAGATTTTCCCAAATCTCAGTACCTTATATATCAAATTTCGAGTTTGTAGACTTAAAATTGACAGAGTTATTGCATAGGGAAATGCACACACACAGACACGTTCACTTTTATATATATATAGATATATATGTATGTGTGTGTGTGTGTGTGTAAATATGTTTCTTCAATTAAATTTCACCTTTTATTCATGCCAATCCTTAAATTTATGAAGCTCAATGTAACTACACAGCATATATAAACAAATGACAAAAGACTGTATTCTAAATTTCAAGATGCTGACCATCTTACCGTTTATTTCTTTAAGTATGTTGAAATGCACAAGTCTTGAAAATATATTACCAGATCAAAATCGAAAAGAACAAAAATGACACACGCACATATATGAACTGCCATCTAGGCTTCAGCCTCTGTCCAATCGACGAAATGTTGCATCCCTCTGCCTGTTCTACAAGTACTTGAATACCTTTGACAAACCCAACAAGCAGCTAAATCCCACCCCTTCACAGTAGAGATCCCTAGATGTAAGGAAGCCTTCTACTCCTATAGTTTCATCCCCAAAAATGCTACACTTTGGAACTCCCTTCCTGGATTCTGTTTTCCCAACTGTACTGACATGCAGAAGTTCAAGTGTAATGTAAATAGACATCTTGTTACTTATCTCCCTTCATAGTATCCCTGCAACTTATGCCCCAATAGTAGCCCCATACTTACTGTGCCTTGCTTGGGGTGTAAATGAACAAAAAAAATTTTTTAAATTCAAAGAATTTATTTTGCCCTTAACTTATCAGGAAAAGTACCAACCATCAACCTAAAGAAAATAAAATGAAATTTGGAAGAGAAGTTGAAATTACCTTATTATTAACTTACATTACTCCATTTTGAACTTATATATATATATATATATATATATATATATTATACACACACAGTTCAATTTTCTTTAGGGCGACAACTTCATCGTTCCACCCTCTATATATATATATATATATATATGATTACTTCATTTAAATCACAAATTACTATATGAAAGTATAAATTTATGTGTAAACTTTAAGTATTTACTTCAACAGTGCTCAATACGTAGGTAGAGCTAGGTAGTAAGTTATGAAAATATATATGGCAATTAAGCCACACAGAATATTGCCATATATATTTTATAACTTACTATATATATATATATATACACACACACAGTGCTGTTTTCTTTAGAGCAACAACTTCATCGTTCCACCCTCCATATGACTACTTCATTTAATCACATAAATTAATATACGAAAGTGTAAATTTTCAGTATTTACTTCCACAGTGTTCAATACATAGGTAGAGCTAGATAATAAGTTATAAAAATATATATGGCAATTAAGCCACACAGAATATTCAACACGTCATTCTCGTGAGAATTCGTCAGGCTTATGAGAATGAAACGTGGAATATTCTGTGTAGCTTAATTGCCATATATATTTTCATAACTTACTACATATACATATATATATATATATACTCGGGTTTTTTTATTCAAAAGTAATGGACTAATGAATTCAACGAGGTTGTTAGATAGTGCTCAATAAAAAGAGCTGATAATACTTGTTTATTGTTGTATAAACATAGTCACATCCTGCTGCTACAAATAGCCACTTGTTTCAATCAAACAACAGATATCATCAGGCAGCGACTTGGCTATTCAAAAGTTCAATGAATAAGGTTATTCATTGAACTTTTGAATAGTCAAGTCGCTGCCTGATGATATCTGTTGTTTTATTTATTGAACTTTTGAATAGTCAAGTCGCTGCCTGATGATATCTGTTGTTTGATTGAAACAAGTGGCTATTTGTAGCAGCAGGATATGACCATGTTTATACAACAATAAACAAGTGTGTATATATATATATATATATATATATATATATATATATATATATATATAACACACACACAACATATTTTAGTATTGATAAGTAGTGATACATTAGTAAAAAGAAACAAAAAAAAAACAACCGATTCAATTTAACAAAAAATAGTGCATCACATGCGAGGAAATGGTGTTCGTTTGTAAGTTTCAAAATTAATAAAGGTTTTCGAAACAGGAACATCTTTTAAAAAAGGTCAAACTAACTGAGGAGAAGTCAGAACAGGAAGATCCCTTTCTCACCGTGCTTTTGACGAGAGGCTAAAAGAGGGAAATACAGAGGGGGGGGGGGGGTTAGGGTTACGGAAACTGGAAAGAGTAATAAAAAGTACCTCCTTCTCGTCTTTTGAGTCCATATGTTGCTGCATGGCAAAACAGAAGAAAAATAAATAAAACAATACATAAAAGTTCGTTTTGTAATCGCAATAGCAGATAATTTTTTTTTTTTTTAAGAATCCGTTTTAAATTAGCCAATGAAAACACTTAAACTATGGTTTACGGTGAATATCAAAAAGTTCTGTTATTAAATTTGTTACTGGTGTTATGGATGGCAGTAGAAGGACATCTGGATGCGAGGGTAAAGCTTTGAAATAGCATTTTTTTTTTTTGTGTAAGATGTTTGATTGTTTTGTTTTATGGTATATCAATCCTTTTTGGGTTATTTAATGTGAATCCAGTCATTTTCAAATAAGTTTTTATGCTTCAAATTTATTTATATTTTCAATATTTATCCATGGTGTTTGGCTTGATCATTTGGTTTTCTGGCATATCAACACTTTTTGGGGTTATTTAATGCTGAACTTTTTCTTTTATTTTAAGTTTTTCTGGTTAAAGTTGTTTACATCTTCAAATATTTATTCATGGTGTTTGGTTTGGTTGTTTTGTAGAGAAAAATTATTGTCTTTGTTTTAGGCTTTTCAGAATATGATTGAGTTTTGCAACGGGAACAAAAAAAACAATAATATTAATGTTTGGCGTATTTTAGGTCAGGGTTGGTTGGTTGTTTTTGTTTTACAGCATATCAACCTTTTCAGGTTATTTAATGCCGAATCTAGTTATTTTGAGGAACGATTTTTAATGGAGTATATTTTTTTTTAAGTCAGATTCTATTTAACCCATAGTTGGGACCCTAAAAGGTACTACCACTCCAGGTCAGAGTGGACCTGGGAGCAATGGCAATTAAAGGGTGGCTCCACACTCCCCAAAGCCTGCAAGATGGGGCCTCACCATCGGATATAGTTTTAGCTCATATCCAAGACCTTTAGGTCAGGAAGCTGATATCTTCAGACAGCTTAATCTGGTAGCACCAGGTTGTGGTGTTATGAATGACAGTGGTAGAACTCCTGTGTGTGAGGATAAAAGCTTTGAAATACCATTTTCTCTGCGGGAGATCTGCTGGGACTACTCCTCTGATCAGGCAGTCTTTGGACTGATTTTCGTTCTATCTAAACGTTTAAATTACAATCGCTTGAAAACAATTACGTCTACTTTTCAGAACGTTGAATAAAAAGTGGAAAAGAGCAAATTTGCATAATTTTCTTATTTCAATTCAAGCTAGGCCGAAAAAAAACAGATGAAAAAGCTTGCAATATCAACAAAGCGTTTGGTCCAGGAATCACTACTGAAGACACAGCAAAACGGTGATTTTAGAAATTTCATGGTGGTGATGAGAGTCTTGAAGATGATGAGTGTAGTGGTCACTCATCGGATGTTGACAACGATCAATTAAGAGTCTTCATCATCATCAATATGGTAAGTGCTTGGTCTTTCCATCCGCCTTGACCCTTCACAACTATTTGGTGTGATGTCAGTTGATGCTAACACTATAATCCCCTCCACCTCCACCTATCCTGAGCTAGCCTAGCCAGTGAGCCCCAAGAATGCTGCATAGCTTTCCTCTTCACCGTTCTTCTCCAAGTTACTCTCGGCCTTCCTCTTTTCCTTTTGCCCTCTTGGGTCCAATGCAATGCTGTTCTTGATTGTTTGTGGGTTTTTCCAGAGCAGAGAACATGTCCAATCCATCTCCATCACCCTTTTCTTGATTCGGCTCATATCTTCTTGATGGCATCTCCTTAGTAGGTCTTCAGGCCAGAATATCCTCAGTATTCAAAGGCAAGTCATGTAGAAAGATCAAAACTTGATGAAATCTTCTTCCGTTGTTCTCCAGCATTCCGATCTATATAGGAGTGTTGATAGTACACAGCTCTGATAGAGTTTGATCTTCGTGTTGGTGTTGTATTGCGCGGATACCCAGATGTTGCTCATTCCGCTCAACACGCTTCTTCCTTGCTCAGCCTCCTTTGTACGTCTTCCCTTGTGCACAATTAAGAGCCTTAGTCGAAGCTAATCCACGTACATCTGTTTAAGAATGTGGTCCTGAATTAGACGTAACATATAGGATGATTTCCAACCTCTTGAGAGAGACTGGAAAGACAAAACAACTCGATAAATGGGTGAAGTTTAAAGTTGCGAATTCATTTTCTTCTCTTAGCGATATGAACAATGTGGGTTAAATTTGATTTTGCATTTAAGGACTGCACATGACAAGCTTTGTGGGATTTTTCCAATTTGGATTTGTTGTTCTTTATTTAATTTTAGAGTTAAGTTTCTTACACCCCCACCCCTACCTCAAGCCAGAGCCCTGAGTAATGTAGCGACCTATTTCAGCTTATCGGGGGTTAAAAAAAGGCAAGTCAGGGCTCTACAAACAAATTTATCTTTAGTTGACCTTTGACAACTAAATATTTTCATTTACTAGCCAAATAGAAAAGTTAGTAGCCAAACCCACATGATTTTTAGAATATGACATCTTCGTTCTGTGATGAGTATGTACATCATAAAGATTTTTCTGTATTTTTTTTTGAATAAGTAATACTAAATATGCAACAAACTTTATGTTGATACTTGAAGGTATAAACATTCTAATTTCTTCAGATATTTTTTTAAACATCCTTCATAAAAAAAAAGAGTATATTGTTCTATTAAACATTTATTGTTTAAATAATTTAACTTTGTTCATTTTATATATAAAAAAAAAAAAAAGTTAAAAAAGATATTTTTCACTTAGTAGTGAGCTTTGGAAGATTGTCAGTGAAAAAAAATGCAATTGCCAAAAGAAAAGCGTTTCACTATTTCTAGTCGCCACTTTCAAAAATCACTCGCAAATGCGACTGTTTCACTCGCAATATAAAGTCCTGCAAGTAGATTAAAGTCTTTTTTAAGGACAAATCTCCGGTGTTAAGTTCCCTCGAATACAACTTACTTGCAAGACGTCTCTTTTTTTTCATCTTCTTCAAATACAGGCAATCTTTGTAGAAGTTTGAAGTTGAGGATTTATTTTCCTATCGTGGCAATATGAGCTGTGCTCGTGAACAACGTGAATTAAGTTCGACTTTGTATTTAAGATGTACGGTATAATCACATTGACACACTAGTTCTCATCAGATTACCAAAGTTAAGAGCCTGGTCAGTATAAGATGGGTGACCAATTTGAGAATTCCAGGTGCTATACATAGGAGGTCGGCACCTTCCTGCAAGCGTTGCAAAAAACCTAATGTCATCATCTTCTCTAACGGGGATATACATGCGACTGGGGACCGCTTGTGAATTTCATACTCCCATGGAACTTCCTCCTTTGGTGGAAGCCGGTTAAACCTGCATAGAGTTAGTGCCATTTCCATTTTCTTGTGCATGCAGCAAGTTTTTTGCCAAAGTTCCATCCAACATGTTTCTCATTACACTTTAGTACCGAACAACAAAAACGCTCTGAAGAACTGGACCTTAATCTTCGAAATCGTCGGGCAATAATAATAAAGATAATATAAAGATTGAAAACTTACCACAATTCTATTAAGATTTCGCAGTACAATTTGGTGGGTCTTTGCAACGCAGCGGAATTGCTCAAAGACCAATTCCAGAAGTTCCAGAAGATAACGTGGTTGGTGTTCATTGGCCAGACTCTCTCCTTTCTGGCACGAACTAAAAAAAAAAAAAAAATCCATCTCTCTTACACATATATTTTTATGCATTCAATTTAAATGTTAGAATTTATGTATCAATTTTCAGTATTTACTTCAACAGTGCTCAATATGTGGGTAGAGAAGAGCTAGAAGCGAATATACAATTATTAATTAGTCTTCGCGCGAAAGAGCAGGGCACAAAATGTTTTAAATAATAATAGAATAACAAAGACTTTCGCTGGCGAGGACTACTATTGACCATAACCAGTCTTTTGAAATTTTCATCTCTATTTTTCTTGTTATGTACTGAATATTTGTTAACGAAACCTATATGAAATATGTTCCTTATTAAATTTTAAAGATTTTCTATTCTGAAAGAAGTTTTAAAAAATTTAATCTAAAAAAGTTATTTTAAACTTTTTGTTAAAAAAATTCAGATTTTCTTATTATTCAGACCTGTATTACAAAGAGAGGGTTGCAAAAATGAGTTGTGGTGTGCGGAGAAATACAAACTGAAACAGAGAGAATATTCAGACCTGTAATAATACAAAGAGGGGGTTGCAAAAATTCAGATTTTCTCATCGGATATAGTTTAAGGTCATATCCAGGACCCTTTGCAAAAGGGAGTAGAAAAACAAAAAACCATTAATGTCAGGGGCATTACGTCTCAGGAAACCAATATCTTCTGACAGCCTGATCTAGTAGTACCAGGAGAGGAAAAGAGAGTAGTAGATAGTGGTAATGTATAATCTCCACACTAACGTAAAGTACTTGCAATAACCCTTATCCCTGAGTGGCTTCCGGGCCTTGATAAGTGGTGATCACTGTGTAAAAAAAAAAAAAAAAAAAAAAAAAAACACAATCAAGCAAGGGGAAAAAAAATATCCAAACAAACCTTTCTATAATCTGATGAGATGCCCTCGAAACAATTGCCATCAATTCCTGTTGGATCCGATTTTTGATTGCCTAAATTTGAGAAAATAGAATTACAAGTAAAAATAGAGTATATCAACTTATCGAGTTTTATTGTACGTTTCAATGTGCAAGATTTGTGAAACAAATTCTGTACGACAAACATACTTATCTTCCACTGAAATCTGCCATTGCAAAAATAGAGAATTTCAGATCATTAATCTCTACGATTTTAAAAAAAAAAAAAAAAAAAAAAAAAGGTTGGAGGTTACATTGGCAGATTAAAAGATGAGAACGGTAGTTAAAGAATCCAAATAATACAAATTTCCAATCCTTATCTAAAAAAAATTCAGAAAAATAATGCCAAGAATAATTTTGAAAAAAAAAAAAAAAGGTTGGAGGTTACATTGGCAGATTAAAAGATGAGAACGGTAGTTTGAAGAATACAAATAATACAAATTACCAATCCTTATCTAAAAAAAATTCAGAAAAATAATGCCAAAAATAATTTTGAAAAAAAAAAAAAAAAAAAAAAAAAAAAATGCAGAGCTTACTTCAACAGCTTCTGGCAGTTTTTGGAGAAGGAAAAGGGATTCCACAAGAATGGCAATGAAATGGTCAAGGTTCTCTTCCGGGTCAACATTCAGGTCTTCTTTCACCTCTTTGCTGTCGTCGTGCACCCTATCGCCTGAAGCAGCCGAGAGCGATGGCGAAGACAACGGACTCATTGTCACATCTTTTAATAAACTCCCTACAATGCAACAAAAAAAATATATAATATGCCCACCTATAACAGAAATTCTATGATTAACAAAGAAAAACACAGCGCTTGTCCAGAATTTCTTTATACAGGGTGGAATGATGAAATTTTCCCCCTAGAAAAGACGACATGATTTCATTTCCATTTGATGAAAACCGATTTTCTTTTTTTGTTGCAGGCCATCTATTAGTTGACCAGTTATGTACAAATCCCAAGAGTAATAGGAGCCTTCTATCATGTCTGAAAGTGACACAATGTTCAATGAGCGAGATTGGAGATGCGCCATTGTACAACTCGTGCACTCTACCAATCCAAGTTTTGACAACAGGACCATTGCCAGCAACCTCAAAATGCATCGCTGGATTGCAACGAATGACAGGGATGTGCTAAGAGTGACGAAAACAAAGTTTCCGCCTCAATTATGGTCTTTGGTGTGGTTTCAAGTGAGGGCCACATCATGCCACCACACATCTTCAAAGTCAGCTTGAAAGTCAACACCAAAGTGTACCTGGATGTGCCGAAAAGTGTGGTGATCCCCTGGTGCAATCAGGTGGCCGCTGCCAGACCCTGGGAGTTGCAGCAGGACTTTGCGCCAGCCCACAAGTCCAAAGAGACCGTCGGGTTTGGCTTCAGAAGTGCTACGACTTTGTACCCTTCTCTCACTGGCTCCCTCCTACTCCCTCATCTTGAAACTGCTGCACTACTTCGTTCGATCATACATTGAGAACATCACCAACATGACCTCCACAACACCAAAGTCAGCCTGATCGCCACCATCCGCAGAGCTTCTGCCAGCACTTATGGAAAAGGCATGCTCCCAATTTCGGATCTATAGCAACACAGTGATTGAGGCTGAAGGCGGTTACATTGAATAAATGTCAGTTCTACTACATAATAAAGTTACCTGAATTGATTTTTTTCAATAAAAGTTTTAAAATAAAGCTGTAGTGTTATTTTCTTAGGGCAACAACTTTATTGTTCCATCCTGTATTAAAAAGCAAAATACAAAAAGTCTGCTTAAATCATGTTTAATAAAGCTCTCATTCTAAGTCAACAGGCTATAACTTTTGTCGATTTTTAACGGACTAAAAAATCTACTGTTATGTAAAAGGAGTTGTGTTTGAAGGCTATATCAATGCGGTTCATAGGAAACACCGTGGACACAAGTTAGTATATAAAAGTGTTACATAATTTGTTTTTATCAAATAAATAAAATCGCTTAAAATTGTTTATCCTGGGATTTTTGGTGATATACACCATTGTCAAAGAAGACCTTTTTATTTTGTTTTTTTTTATTTTGGTACGTATTGCAGAGAGAGCAAAAGAGTATGTCTGATCTTGTTGACGGTTATTGAAAAGTTTGAATCCGATGTATCCATGTGGTTGGTTGGCACAAATTTTGAACCGAAGGAGTTTAGTTACTGTCGTTGGGGAACGACCCTCCAAATGGACTAATCCATCGTCCATATAAACTATAACTCATGGAGATCCTGAGGAAGGAATCTACTTCCAGAGAGACCCTTGCATGCTCAGTGAATTACGAACACTTTCCGTTTGTAACCTTTCCGTTGTTTTCATGTAATACATGTTTTAAACTGCTATCCGTTGTTCTGTTTTTATTCTGGCTATTTGCAAGCCATAACATTAATTACGTAATTATTTCGTCAAGTGATATGAGAAAATTTAGAGCACCAAATAATGTCATATCTTTATTATTGAAATTTCTTTCCTTTCATTCATTCAAGTGGTGTCCTGTCTAGTACAGATATTAACAGCAACAGCTATCAATCCATCTTTCTCTCTCCCTTGAGGCATTCATGAATTCATTGTTGCTCATCATTTTTGATGTTGCACAGGTGTTCAGACTGTCAATGTATGTTTCTCGCTGTCGTAGAGTAGGTTGATAACGGTTAGGTGTCACATGTCTATTATGATAATCCTTACCAAGCGAGATGTTCTGATTCAGAACCCTATTCACGCTGTTTCTCGAATAAAGAGTCTGATGCATTGCTTTAGTTTTCTTTGCAGTTGTACAGACAGTAGGTTGCAGTTTCTTTCTGTCCGAGCAATGCTCATACTGGGCAATTGTCCTGACCATTGTACCCAGCACAACGAAATACAAAACCACGAACAGAATTATTTTGGCCTGCTTCCGTATTACATCAGTAACTTCACGTTACTCTGATAGGAGGGGGGGCTAAGTGGGTTCTTCCCACAGACGAATGAAGGGAAGGAGGCATCTTACTTTTCCTTTGACAGTAGTGCTATCCCGCCACGTTTCCTTTGAGAATTCATCATTCAAACACCTCAACTTAACATTCAACATGAGTTGGAACAAATACATTGGGGACATTGCCAAGGCTGCTGCAGAAAAAGGTAAACTCTCTCTACCATGCTAGAGAATAATTCACACCTGAGAGTATCAGATACATCTACAAATCCTCCAGTCATCCATGCATGGAGTATTGTGCCACATCTGAACTGATGCATCTATTACTAGTCTTTCCTTCAGACAGGGTTAAAAAAAAAGGAGTCGCTAATCTAATAGGTCCCACACTAGCAGCCAAGCTACAATATCTGTCCCATCGCTGCAATATTTGCATCCCTGTGACTGTTTTACAAGTACTTTAATGGAATGTGTTCTGATGAACTCGTAGCATGTGTCCCTTCAACATACATACACCCGACTAACCCAATTAGCAGCAAAATCCCACCCCTTAACTGTTGAGGTCTTTAAATGTTGGAAAGCCTTTTATTGAAATAGTTTTCTTCCTTCAGACTGCTAAACTTTGTAATTCCCTCCCTGTTTCCTGTTTCCCTGACTGTACTAAACTGCAGAAGTTTAAATGTAATGTGAACAGGCATCTCGCAACTCAACTCCTCACAGTCCCCCGTTGGACATGATCCCAAATAGCAACCTCTTACGTTCAGGTGGCCATTCATCTTGAGGTAGAAAAAAAAATAAAATTAAAAAAAAAAAATATTTTCAAAATTTGTGCCAACCAGAGGAAAACTGTCTTTGTGGTAATTTTGTGGTTGTTTTTTGTGACAATCCAAATAATTTGGACTTCTTGCTAGATGTAAGTAAACAAAAAAGAAAACAAAAAAAAAAACAAAGAAATACTTACTGCTCACTCCAGTTGACCTCTTGTAGGCTCTATCAGCTGGAGAGCCAGGCAGGGGGTCTTTCTTGGAGCCTCGTCCGGAGCCTGTCCGTTGAACATTTTTGGACACAGTGGAGCGGATATAGATCTGACGGTTCAGCTCTTGGATTAAAACTTCATGCATTTGCTGAAAAAAAAAAAAAAAAAAAAAAAAAAATTTGAAATTGAAAATTATATATATACTAGCAGGGAGACCCGACGTTGCCCAAGATTAAATAAAGATCAGCGAATGTTCCACACATCCAATACTTTTTTCAAAAATCAGTGAAATTTCCCATCTTCAATCAAATCAATTGTTTACCAACCATGATGCACCACAGTAACTTAATCTGCAATACATTGTAGTCTACATTGCACTGTAGAGAACCTACAGTTAATTTTATAAAATCATTTTATGTACAACGGCTTAAATTAAAGTTTAAAATGCAAAAGTTAAGTATCATGCTTCAATTGTGCTCAAAACAGAAACCTTCATTTCTAGTGTGCCCTGATCATATCAAAGAACCTACTATTGATTTTTATATGTCTGACCTTACTGCTTGTGCATTGATAATGGCTTGAATTTAAGTTTAAAATGAAAAAGTAAAGTATCATGATGCAATTGTGCTTTAAACAGAAACGTTCATTTCGAACGAACCAGTCATATCAAGGAACCCACAGTGGATTTTACATGTTGGACCTTTCGTGTTGTAATAAAATTTTGCAAATGCACTTGTGATGGTAAACTGTATAGAACTTAACTTTGGTTAAAATCGCCTGTTCTCCATTGGATTATTACAAAACCTATCCAAGAACACTGCCAGACACATAAAGCACCTTTATGTGAAATTTCATAAAAATCGGTCCAGCTGTTTTCAAGTCTATAGGGAATGAACTCAAACACAGAAAGTTCCTTTTATATAATAATAGAGAGGAGGGGGAGTATTGAATGTTTGAAAGTGTAATGAAGAGAACAAAGTTTACCTCTTTTCTAGCAATAAGATCGGCTTTCAGGTCACGCAGGGCATCAACGCCGGACAAACTGCCTTCTACTTTGGCCACTTGATGAACAAAAAAAGAAAAGAGTGAAAAGAAGAAAAAATTTATCCGCGTTTAACTTAAAAAATATCACATATTTGCGTTCACAGAAGGTGACGAAATGAGAAGGGATAAAAGAAAATATGGAAAAGACACACCTCAGAATGAAAAAAATTGAAAGGATATGAAAGAACAAAAACTAAAAACATGTTGCATATGTGCTTTACTGTTTCGTCCCTTTATCCACAGAGTCTATATTTGCTGTTTTCTTGTTTTCTCAATCTTTACTTTGATATAGTTGGTTCTAATTGCATTGCTTTGGCTTCAATTTTAAGTTTCAGGGTTCGTATAGATTTTCTTTTTAGTGTCCATTTACAAGGACTTTTCAAGCTTTTTTTTTCAAAGTTTTTCAAGGCCTTGACAAAATCCAGAAAAAATTCAAGTTTTCAAGAAAAAATTTGATAGTAATTGTCTGTATTTTTGAGATGAGGAGTTGTTACTACGGAGGGTATTCTTCAACCTGACCATTTCTTGGTGGTATGTAATGTTATCGCTACTTATTGTCTCTGCTCGATGTTGTAAGCAGCGTGCGATTCCATGTTTGATACTGTATGGATGATGGGAGTTGAAGTTAAGGTATTGTCCGGTGAAGGTAGGCTTGCGATATACGGATGTCTTAAACCCATGCTCTGTGCGTGATATGAGTATATCAAGGAAGGCCAGTTGGTTATCTTTTTCTTTCTCCATTGTGAACTGTATCGATGGTCTTATTGAGTTCACATGGTCTAGGAGAGCCTCCTAACAAATGGTTCCCCAGTTCGATATAAAACACCTGATGAAGGCCGGAGGGCAAAACAGCTGAAATGTTGTGACGATTACAACCAAGATGAGGAAGTCAGTCCGACAATCTCAATCAAAAAAATTTGATATATAAACAATGATAAAATAAACCAAAAAATCTTAATAACCAACAGGAAAAGTTGTTTTCATTTACATACGAAACAATATGCCTATCGACAATCATAAATCATATTTATATTTCCTGACCCACTTATATTTGGCCGACCAAGTACGATTAAATGTTATTTTCCCCATTGTAGATAGATCTACGCTGTGTTCGTTTTACTTTTAAATTTTGAATTTCTGGATATAAGAGTTACGTCCCCTTATCACAAAACTACCTGATGTTATATGGTTGTTGGTGGTTTTTGTTTTACGGCATATCAACCCTTTTCAGGTTATTTAATGCCGAATCCAGTGATTTGGAAAAACAATATTTTAATAGAATATATTTGGGTTTTTTTCAAGTTGGTTTCTATTTAACACATAATTGGGACCCTAACAGTTACTAACACACTTTTTTTTTTTTTTTTACACAGTGGTAACCACTTATCAAGGCCCGGAAGCCACTCAGGGATAAGTATTATTGCAAGTACAGTACGTTAGTGTGGAGATTTGATGAAGTGTTTACTTAAGGGGGCGGTTCATCAGGAATTTGTTTACGTTGGACTTGAAGACATCCAAGTTGTAGTCAGGTGGGAAGCAGGCAGACGGAACAGAGTCCCACAGGCGTGCAGTTCTAAGAAAGAAGCTTTGTTCATGGAATCCACGTTTTGATTTAGGCAAAGATAAAGAGTGGGGAAAATTTTTGACAGTGGATTCAGCTAGACGGGTGTTTTTCGTAAAAGACTGGCGAGGGGGGACTAGAGATTGGAGTTCAGACGAGCACCTGCCATGGAAATAACAATAAAACAAGGATAGGCTCGCAACGTCTCTTCTATGGGAGAGAGATTGCAGGGAAGAGAAAAGGGCATCCCCCACTAAGCCACGGTCTATTTTGTACTCTGTCAAGGCAGGATAGGCTGTTTTTAGCAGCTCCTGCTCAGATATGGCAGCAGTACTCCATCCTTGGATATACTTGGCTTTTATATAGATAGAGAATTGCATCAGTAGTGAGATATCTTCTGGAGCGGTAGAAGGATCCCACCATCTTTCCAGCGACCTTGGCAACAGACTTGATGTACGTGTTCTATTTCAGGTCAGGAGTAAAGGATAGACCCAGAAGCTTGTCAAAACATGGGGCTTCTCCTAGACGAGAGCCATCTATTTCAAGTGGACCTGGGAGCAATAGTAATTAAAGGATGGCTCCACACTCACCAAAGCCCGCACGCTGGGGCCTCACCATCGGATATAGTTTAAGGTCATATCCAGGACCGATGTTATATGGAAAACATCACATATTATAGTTTCATGATAAAGGAACATAACTCTTGTATCCACAATAATATGATGTCATTTCAAAACAATGTATTTCGATTTTATTTTCAATATTCAAAAATATTTTAATTGTCACTCTTTATCTGTGCCTAAATCAAAATGTGGATCCCATGAACAAAGCTTCTTTCTTAGAACTGCACGCCTGTGGAACTGTTCCGTATGCCTGCTTCCCACCTGACTACAGCTTGGATGTCTTCAAGTCCAACATTAACAAACAAATTCCTAATGAACCGCTCCCTTAAGTAAACACTTCATCAAATCTCCACACTAACGTAATGTACTTGCAATAACCCTTATCCCTGAGTGGCTTCCGGGCCTTGATAAGGGGTGACCACCGTGTAAAAAAAAAAAAAAAAAAAATACTTAATAATTTAATAATATTTATTTCTTTTTTATTTTTAATATTTCGGCACGCAATTTACTAGACATAAATAAATACGATTTTCAAGACATCTATATATCTATAAAAGTGAAATTGTCTATCTGTCTGTAGTGTGTGTGTGTGTGTGTGTGTACATTTCCCTACCAAACTACTCTGTTAATTTTCAGTCTACAGACTGGAGATTTGACATAAGGGGTGTTGAGATTTGGGAAAATCTTTTTAATCAGTTTTCGGACAGAAATTTGGCTGTCAAGTGATCAAAGATCAATGATTTGATCCTTGAAAACTCTACCAAACTCCTCCGCCAATATTAGCTGTATTTATCAATAAAATGACAAATTTTTCTTCTCAAACAATGCTGTTTATCTGACAACTGGTTGCATAGCTGGAAGCAAGGAGAAATGGGGAGGTGGCAGCAACAGGCCGATTTGTAGTGTGCATCTCTTCATGATTTAACCCGACTAGTTTTTTTCCAAAACTATTTTTATTAATCAATTTTTTCCCGTTGTTTGTGTGGATGTTTTCCTCTTGCATCAAAAGTCAGTCACCGTTTGTTCTACTCATTCTCTTGCCCAGGAGTTTTGTCATTCTTGTCCATTTCAACGTCATTTAACAAACAGAAAGAGAATATAAAAAAGAAATAAAAAAAAAAAAAGAAATAGACAGAGCTTAAATTAAATAGTGAGAATAATAATATAAAATTAAAAAAAAAGAAGAAGGGCTTTACCTGCTGTAACAATCAGGTCTGTCGCATGAAGATAATGTTTTTTCGCCATGAATCCTTCCAGTTTTTCTGGTACTTCTTTAATTTGTTCTCTGGACAAAAAAAGTTTAAAAAAAAAAAAAAAAAAAAACATTTAAAATGTCAGTGTTTGTTCAGAATTCACCCTATATTTAAAAAAAAAGATTTCTTTTTAAATCTGTATGACGTACGCACCCATGATGAAATGACAATATCGTATTCCAAAAATCAAGTAAATTGATCAAGTAGTTTTATTTTTAAACGAGAAAACCAAATTTTCTGAGTAATCAAAGAGCAGCTGTCTTGTCCGCCATTTTGAAAACAATCTAACAATAAAATAAGGGAGATAACTCAACATAATTCCAATTTACTAGATTTATGTTGTAATGCCAAAGAATTCCTATTAATTGCTTAAAAATGGTTTCCTTTTTAAAAACAAACCCTTCTAATTATGAAAAATTTACTTTCACCTTGACTAATGTTTGTGGAAAATTTTTTTAAAAGATCCAATGTGTAGTAGTTGAGAAAAGTGCGAACAGACAAACAAGAGTGAATCACTAGGTCCAAGCTCTCCTTTGTTGGGGGACCAATAAATGTACTTAATTTACATGATTTTTGGAATACGATATTTTGGTTTCCTTATGGGTACGTACATCATCCAAATTTTTTTTTATTTTTAATATGGGGGAATTTTGGGCAAGAACCAAAAATTTCAAACTAATAAATAAAGGAAATTTGTGCCGCCAAAATTGTATTATGTATGTGGGTGCCTATATTCCTCTGTATATGTATATTCTTGTGAATGTGGTATCTATATAATTGTGGCTATAATCTCCTATCTTTGTGTGTACACATGTCTGTATACCGTTGTGTGTGTGTGTGTGTGTGTGATATATAAGGAGGTCGTTAGAAATGTACCTTTTTCTCCATCCCTTGGTTGGTGCTCCCTCATGTGCAGCGTCTATTTATTTTAAGTGAAATACCTCCCTCTTTTACCATGGTAACACAGAGGAGGGGAACACTGCGTTTTGGATTCTTCATTTCAGTAAAGTAACTTGCCAGAAGATGTCAACTTGAAATTACCTTTTTTTTTTTTGAATATATTTATTTTTTTGTTTTATATATTTTATTTATTTTTTATGTTTTATTTATTTTTGTGTTTTATATATTTTTGTGTTATATATTTTTGTGTTTCATTTATTTTTTTTTATTTATTTTTGTTTTATATATTTTTGTGTTTTATTTATTTTTGTGTTTTATTTATTTTTGTGTTTTATTTATTTTTGTTTTATATATTTTTTATTTTATTTATTGTTTGTTTTATATATTTTTGTGTTTTATTTATTTTTTGTTTTATATATTTTTGTTTTATTTATTTTTTGTGTTTTATTTATTTTTTGTTTTATTTATTTTTGTGTTTTATTTATTTTTGTGTTTTATTTATTTTTGTGTTTTATTTATTTTTTGTGTTTTATTTATTTTTTGTATTATTTATTTTTTTGTTTTATTTATTTTTGTGTTTTATTTATTTTTGTGTTTTATTTATTTTTTGTGTTTTATTTATTTTTTGTTTTATTTATTTTTGTGTTTTATTTATTTTTGTGTTTTATTTATTTTTTGTTTTATTTATTTTTTGTTTTATTTATTTTTTGTATTATTTATTTTTTTGTTTTATTTATTTTTTGTGTTTTATTTATTTTTTGTTTTATTTATTTTTTGTGTTTTATTTATTTTTTGTTTTATTTATTTTTGTGTTTTATTTATTTTTGTGTTTTATTTATTTTTTGTATTATTTATTTTTTTGTTTTATTTATTTTTGTGTTTTATTTATTTTTTGTATTATTTATTTTTTGTTTTATTTATTTTTGTGTTTTATTTATTTTTGTGTTT
Organism: Euprymna scolopes; assembly: GCF_053919585.1. NCBI lineage: Eukaryota > Metazoa > Mollusca > Cephalopoda > Sepiida > Sepiolidae > Euprymna > Euprymna scolopes. Next base: position 38,040,949 of record NC_136523.1, read on the forward strand.
TATTTATTTTTTGTATTATTTATTTTTTTGTTTTATTTATTTTTTGTTTTATTTATTTTTTGTGTTTTATTTATTTTTTGTTTTATTTATTTTTTGTATTATTTATTTTTTTGTTTTATTTATTTTTGTGTTTTATTTATTTTTTGTTTTATTTATTTTTGTGTTTTATTTATTTTTGTGTTTTATTTATTTTTGTGTTTTATTTATTTTTTGTATTATTTATTTTTTTGTTTTATTTATTTTTGTGTTTTATTTATTTTTGTGTTTTATTTATTTTTGTTGTTTCCGTTTTAAACGACTCTTTTCTATTTTTCACAATTACATATTTACACGTCAATTAATTGTGCAAAATTTTTTTTTGCCGTAAAGCAGGGGATAGAGGATCATCAAGAGAAAAAAATTAATTTCTAAACTTCATAAACCATCCTAAGCATATATTTTTTTTTCATTCAGACAAGGAGGGGAGGGGGATGGGGCAAGAAAATTCTTGCAAGAGTCACTTACATCTGATCCATCATCGAGACAATCGTCTTGTGCTCAACCCCTTCGATCCAGAGACGACGTAATTCATCTCTTTTGCAATGTAAAAGCGTTTTGCAAGAACTCAAGTCTTCTTTGATCTTACGGATTTTATCACGAGATTCTGAAAAAAAAATAGATAAATAAATAAAAATAAATAAATGGAACCGATCCAGAACCTGACGGAAGGTCATGTCAGCATTTTCTGACAGTTAACGATAAACTATCGGAAAAGCAGTCAGAAAAGGCCGATGCAATTAGCCAATCAGCAGACAATGTTTTCGTTAATAGGAAAAAAATGAACTTTTCTGATACTTTTGTTGAAATAAAAAATGTTTTCTATCATAGTTGTTTCCATGAAATAAGTTTGTTTTCATCATAAATAAACTTTAGCACTCTCCATATAAAAAAACTTGATTTTCACCCATGTTTTGGTCTTTTAAAAAGAAAAAAATTTCTTTGAAACATTTTTTGTAAAAAAAAATTTTAATATACATTTCTTCCAAAAAAAAAAAAAAATAAAAATAAAAAATAAAAAAAAAAATTTTTTTAAATAATTCTTTCATATAATTAAACTTATTTCTCAGGTTAACGTTTTGTTTTTCGTGTTTTGAATTTATCCTTCCTCTGGCAGTGTTCCCGTCGATTTTTTTTCCAGCTGCATGTTGGAAGGTACCGACATAACCTTGGATCAAATTCATGTTAAACTTTCAACAATCATAATAGACTGGATAGGATACAATCGCAATGGATCCAGAGAATTTATTTACAATGAAAAGAATTTCAACATTGAAGTACCAATCAATCACGAGTGTGTGTGATACGCTGCATCATCTAAAAGGTAGGAACCTGATGTAATCCGTCGATCTGTCTGGTCGCATCAGTCTCGAGTAACTGTCCGATCTGCTTTTGCCTTCAATCTTTTTTTTTTTTTTTTTTTTTTCTTTTTTATTCAATTTTCACCCCAAACAAGGCACAGTGCCATTTGAAGCAGGGTGCTACTATCAGGGGCTTCATTTGCAGGGGCATTATGAAGGGAGATGAGTAGAAAGATGCTTGTTCACATTACACTTGAACTTCTGCATATCAGTACAGTTGGGAAAGCAGAATCCCGGAAGGGAGTTCCAAAGACCTGCCGTTCTGGGGAAGAAACTATTGGAGTAAAAGGCTTTCTTGCATCTAGGGATCTCTACTGTAAAGGGATGAGACTTAGTAGCTTGTCAGGTTTGTCGGGGGTGGTTACGTCGAGGAGGTACAAGTGTTTGTAGTTCGTCAGAGCATTCACCATTAAAGTATTTGTAGAACAGGAAGAGGGATGCAACATCTCGTCGATGGGACAGAGGCTGAAGCCTAGATGACAGTTCAGGACCTATCAGGTTTGCGACTCTCTTTTGAACCCTGTCCAGGAGCGAGAGACAAGCAGCAGATGCACCAGCCCAAATGTGACAACAGTACTCCATACATGGGCGAACGGTGGCCTTATAGAGGTACAGGATACTTTCAGGCATAAGTAGTTTTCTAGCACGGTAGAGGGAGCCAACCTTCCTTGCAGCAGCCTTGGCAATGCTCTCAATGTATCTATTCTAGTTCATATTCCCTATAAACGTTAGGCCGAGGAGTTTAAACGAAGTACTTTCAGGCAATGTGTTCTTGGCCATTGCTATTGGTGGTAGAGAAGGTTTCTTGTAGTTATTGAAGGAAACAAGCTTAGTCTTAGCAGCATTGAATGTGACTATCCATTTTTGTCCCCATTCCACTACAGATTGGAGGTCATCCTCTAGTGTTTCTGCCATTTCCTTGGATATGTGTTCATTTGTTTTCCCCTCATATCTTATGTTATATCCCTTGGGAACCTCCAAGCGATCAACTGCCCTTGGCTATGTCCAACTCTCAACTGCCGTAAGTGTCCAACTCCTCTAACGGTTACCAACCAGACCAGCATTAACTGGACTGTCGTTAAATGTACGTACTGTCGTAAAACACTCACAACCAGACACTGTCACCAGTCGCTCGTCTCAACATCATAAAACTAAATATATTGCTATCCGTTGTTTGATCCCATCATTTAACCGATAATCAAGTTTCTTTTGTCTATCTTTTTTTTTAACTCTATCTCAAATGTGATGGCAATACGCCATGCATGGGTGAATAAGTGTGAGTAACTTTCTAGCATAGTAGAGAGATTACCTCAATGTATTTGTTCCAATTCATGTTACTTGTGAATGTTAAGCCTAGGAGCTTGAGGGAAGTACTTCCAGGTAGTGTATCATTAGCAATGGCAATCAATAGTTGAGGTTTCTATTAGTGTTGGAACGATTAATCGGAATCAGAACATTTAGGGGTATCAGAATCGTATCGGAAAAATTAGTAATTACTTTCTGATACCAATATATGATTCTTTTAATTCTGTTGAAAGCAAAATCTTCCACCGCTGGTAGTAATGATAAAATAAATATTGATTGATTTTTAACTAATAGTAAAACTAAAAAATCAATATATCATCGCTTACAAGTATATTTTTTACGCCCGAGAAAATTTCTACACATTCAATATGTGCTTTTACTATACTTGTGAAAAAAAAACTACTTCGTAGTTAAATATTTATAGTTTACAAAGAATCGGAATCAGGAATTTAGTAAAGAATCGGTAATTGTATCGGAATCGGGGAAAATATTGGAATCGTCTTCCTGTCTCAAACGCACCTACATTAACACCCTTTTTGTTTTTTTGTTTGTTTTGTTTTTTTTAACTCTTTGCTTTTTTTTTAAGTCATGTTCTGTGAAGCCTAAAACAAAAGCGACAGTCCCCCTCCTCTTTCTTACACCCTTTTCCCACTCCCACTTCCCTACTCAACCAAACCAATCTCTACAAATAAATATGCGAAGATATAAAGAGCTCGAAACATAACAGACTTCCAAAATAACTGGATTTAGCACTGAATGACCCGGAAGGAGTTGATATACCACAAAACAAACAATTCCCCCTTAACGCACCATCTCTTCAGTCTCTATCCGCTCGATGTCCAGTTGGTCAATCTCACTCATTTCTAAGTAGAAGGCCAATGCATCCCCCGCCAGATACAATGGCAACAGGCTTACCGCATCATCTATCTTTCACCTTTTTTTTTTTTTTTTTTTTACTGTGGTCACCACTTATCAAGGCCCGGAAGCCACTCAGGGATAAGGGTTATTGCAAGTACATTACGTTAGTGTGGAGATTTGATGAAGTGTTTACTTAAGGGGGCGGTTCATTAAGAATTTGTTAACGTTGGACTTGAAGACATCCAGGTTGTAGTCAGGTGGGAAGCAGGCAGACGGAACAGAGTTCCACAGGCGTGCAGTTCTAAGAAAGAAGCTTTGTTCATGGAATCCACGTTTTGATTAAACTTTCAGATAAAGAGTGGGGGAAATTTTTCACAGTGGATTCAGCTAGACGGGTGTTTTTCGTGAAAGATTGGCGAGGGGGGACCGGAGATTGGAGTACAGACGAGCACCTGCCATGGAAATAATAATAAAACAAGGATAGGCTCGCAACGTCTCTTCTGTGGGAGAGAGGTTGCAGGGTAGAAAAAAGGGCATCCCCCACTAAGCCACGAAGTCTATTTTGTACTCTGTTAAGGCAGGATAGGCTGTTTTTAGCAGCTCCTGCCCAGATATGGCAGCAGTATTCCATCCTTGGACGTACTTGGCTTTTATATATCAACTATGTCTCCATTGACAGTAAATGTCGTCTGCTTAGTCATATTTTGAATTGTGGAAATTAATGTTTTAACTTGCTGAATACTGTTTTGTGCACAAAAAAAAAATGTGTCATTCTTTTCTCCGACTGACACACAAATTAACTGTACGAAAACAAACATCCTCGTTCTTTTTTCCCCAGCGACAAAATTACTGAGCAAAAAAAATTGTCTTTTCTTCTTCACTAATCACTTTCCGTCCCAAAACAACCGTCTTTATATGCAGTCACTTCTAACTGCGACAGTGCCATAATTTGCATATCTTTCTTTTCTTTGTACTGGACGGATTCCGGATTAAAATCCTATTTTGTCAACTTTGAAGAATATATCCGCATATATAGATTTTTACGGTAACCCTAAAATTAAAAAAAAAAAAATACAGCAACTCTGTAGCTAAATATTTAGATTTTAAAAGAATCAGAGTCAGTTACTGTATCGGAATCAGGAATTCAAAACAGAATCGGTTATTGTATTGGAATCGAGAAAAGTTTGGAATCATCCTATTACTAGTAATTAGTTAAGCAGATATCCACAGTTGAATTTCTTCACGGAAGCTGAGGGTGTCTAACTTTGTCAGACTTTTAGGCCAATTACCCATGCCCCTAACAAATTTCATTTTAAAGGAAAAGAAAATAAAGCATTAATTACTTACCGTTCACATTCTTGTTTATCGTGCTGAATGTCTGCAGAATTTTCATCAAATCTTGGTAATGTTCTGAAAACAAAAGAGCCCATTTTGATTTTAAGGAAATATGAACAAACAAAAATAAAGCCTTGATTAATTCACATAGGCTGACGGGAAGGTTCTTGCGGAATTTTTAATTTTGATTTCAAATGATGCATTTTCAATTAAATTTTTGTTATAATACCTTTACTTTGTATGTCATTTTAAAGAGCACTTTTCACTCTATCCAAACATTTACATTGCAATTGTTATAAAACAATTTTTTTTTTTAGAATGTTAAATACAAAATGGAAAAAAAGTAAATTCGCACAACTTTCCTATTCCAATTCAAGCTAGGCCGAAAAGTTACTGAAACAGCTTGCGATATCAACAAAGCATTTGGCCCAGGAACCACTACTGAACGCACAGCACCATGGTGGTTTAAAAAATTTCATAGCGGCAACAAGAGTCTTGAAGATCATGAGCATAGCGGTCGGCTATCGGATATTGACAACGATCAATTAAGAGATTTAGTCGAAGCCAATCCACGCACAACTGTTTAAGAACTTGCTTCTGAATTAGACATAACGTATCCAACGATTTCCAGTTATTTGAAAAAGATTGAAAAGATAAAAAAACTTGATAAATGGGTGCCTTATGAATTGAACAACCACTTTAAGAAACGCTGTTACAAGAAACCACACTTCCCAAAGCCAGAGTTGCCCTTAAAGAAGGTCATGCTGACTGTTTGGTGGTCTACGGCCAGTCTCATCCATTACAAATGTTGAATGCAGGCGAAAACATTACAGCAGAGAAGTACTGTCAACAAATGGATGAAATGTATCAGAAACTTCGACAACAGCACCCACCATTAGTAAACAGAACAGGCCCAATACTTCTCTACGACAATACCCGACCACACGTTGCTAAACTGACTCTGCAGATGTTGAACGAATTGGGCTATGAAACTCTGCCTCATTCACCATACTCTCGAGACCTCTCACCTACAGACTACCACTTTTTCAAACATCTCAACAACTTTCTGCCTGAGAAATGCTTCAAAAACCTAAGCAATATCAAAAACGCCTTCAGCGACTTAATCGCCACCAGAACGTAAGATTTTTATGTTACTGGCATAAATATATTTGTTTTGTGTTGGCAGAAGTGTGTTGACTCTGATGTTTATTTCAATCAATAATTTTTTGTTTGAGACGAGATGTGTTTGATCTGAATCTAAAAGCTAAAAACTGCAAGAACTTTTCTTGTCAACCTGATGTAATGATACAAATTATTCTCATCTCAAAAATCCAGAATATTAGAATATTAGAATATTAATTGGCTGAAAGATGAGACCAAATCATTTAAGTAATATAAAGTATCAATTTATCTGGAAATCTTTCGGTCAAACTAAGGAATCTGCACAGATTTTCTAGTGGAATCCTTTATTTAGATTACTCTCATTCCGTCAAATCTTAATTCACAATTGTATTCTTTGTACATTCTTTCTTTTTTGCGGACGGTTATCCTCATCTTCATAGTCGTTGTTTCACCACGTTTCGGCCAATGCATCCTCTGGCCTTCTTCAGGTGGTTAACTGTGACGGGATAAGAATACCGAGTCTTGTAACTTATCCCCAGTAATTACTGCCTTCCATACTGCCTGTTGTTGTCTCACCACGTTTTGTCCAACTAACCTCTGACCTGCTTGGCTAGGATTGAAACCGCTATCTTCAGACAATGCTCATCTGGAACCGTAGAGACTCAACGCCTCTATCCACTGTGCCATGGGCCCCGAAATTTGATCAAGGTTGGATTTCGTAGTCTTACAAATCCAATTTTGTGTTCTTATCTGGTCTTCCATCGTCGGATCCGTACCAAATTTTTTTATTTACTTGTTCTTATTTTTGGAATCATTTGAGATGCGGCTTCATAATTTGTGTATTTATTCTTTTTGTGGACTGTCATCCTAATTTTCATAGTTATAAATAAATTAATAAAAAAATAAAAATAATGTATTCTTCATTGATTGAGATTGTCGGACTGACTTCCTCATCTTGGTTGTTGTAGTCACAACGTTTCGGCCATTTTGCCCTCCGGCCTTCATCAGGTGTTCCCCAGTTCGATACAAAACACCTGATGAAGGCCGGAGGGCAAAACGGCCGAAACGTTGTGACTACAACAACCAAGATGAGGAAGTCAGTCCGACAATCTCAATCAATGAAAACACCTCATCTCAAAAATACAGACAATTACCAATGTATTCTTCGTATCGCCCGCACTAGTGCCGCTTACAACTAAATTAGTACTTCTGCAGTTTAAAACCGGTTTTTCTGTGAGTCCCGGCAATGCCCAATGGACAGATTATACTGAGTGAACGGAAGTCAAAAAAAAAACGAACAAAAAAAGAGAAAATAAAACAACCTACCGTAATAATTTCATAAATTTTACTGTTTTATTTATTTTTTTATGGCAAGTGTATTTTTTTTGGGGGAGGGATAATAAAAGTTTTGTTTCTTTGAATTAGTGAACAAATATATTTTTTTTGTTTTGTTTTTGTATGGAAAGTAATTTTGGTATTTTTTTTTTTTTACAACCTACCTCAGCGTAGTATAAACACCCCTCCTCCCAGCTTTCTCATGCTAAGAACGGCTTTCGGAATAAACACCTCCCAACCTCCCCATGTTAAGAACAGCTTTCAAGGTTGGGGTGTTTATTCCGAAAGCCATTCTTAACATGGGGAGGTTGGAAGTGTTTAATACTGGAATTTTTTTTTTTTCCTTGTCACAAGACTTGTTACTTGAAGAAATGCAATGCTACTTTTCCCTTTCTTTTCATTTCCTTTAAAATTCTTCTTTCCTTTCTTTTTTTTTCTTCCAGTTTTTACCGTCTGCTCGCTTGCGTCTCTTTTTGCTCATTCGGTATAATCTGCCAGTTTTCGTCATTCGGCAAGCGTTGCTGAGCGAGACGTACAGAAAAAAAACAGGCCTTAAACTGCAGAAGTACCATTAAATTTACCTAATACTTTAACTGTTGCACCATGGGTCAGAAATATAATATCAAACGTATTACTCCCCCGTGATGTTCATCAAAGAAGCAAGCGGCCACGTGTTTGTGTTTTGTGCGGCTGTACAAACGATTGCAGGCATTCTTCTGTCCTGCAGGCTGAGAAGAAAGAAAAATCAAATGATCCAAGATGGCGTCCGTGATCTTTTTAAGCCCTCGATCTTGCACAGTTCTCACATGGTTACATGATACACCTGCTAATGAGGCATGCTCGTACACTATAAAATCAGGTTGCTGGGAGGAGTTGGTTGGTTTGCGGTTTTGTTTTACGGCATATCAACCCTTTTCAGGTTATTTAATGCCGAATCTGGTGATTTTGAAGAACGATTTTTTTAATATAGTATATTTGTTTTTTAAGTCGTATTCTATTTAACCCATAGTTGGGACCCTAACAGGTGCTACCACTCCGGGTCAGAGTGGACCTGGGAGCAATGGCAATTAAAGGGTGGCTTGGGAGGAGTTGAGACAGCATTCAGACCTGCATACTGTGAACAGTGCTCTGTGTCATATCAGCCTTTTTGATACAACGTGTGTAGTGAAATTTGCTTTGCGTCTCGTTACACCTTTTCTTTTTGGTTTTGCTACAACCCTCCCCCCACACACACACAACTTTCGTCGCGCCATCTTCACACGCTACATAACACGATAACTTACCTGAAACCAATTCACTCAATGTTCGATCACTTTCTCGGAAAGCTTTTTCGATTCTTGTTTTTTCTTTCTCTCTCTTTTCAAAATCGGCACTAAAACAAAGGGGGAAAAAACATGTAAAGCTTCAATTAGTTCTGATGACAAAGATTAAATCTCCACAATATAAGGAGAATCATAATCGATTATAATCAGCTAACGTGCGAGGTGCCTTCAATAAGTTTCCAGGCTCTTTTTTATACAGGCATTTAAAATTGTCGTATAATCTTGAAAAATCAGTATATTATTGCTATACATGTTATGAGATAACTGATAAATTTTTATGATTTCAGGCTCAAGAGAACAGCTACAGCAGGAATTGGAATACACCCAACTAAAGCCTGATTGTCACAGCTGGTGGATTTCAAAGATGCAATCTGGACGTGAGGACACTTTAGAAGAACGATATGCAATAAAATTTTGTTTTAAACTTGGAAAAATGTCACAGATGTATGGAATACTTCAGACTGCTTTTGGACCATCTTGCATGAATCGAGCATTAGTTTTTGATTGGCAGAAGAGATTCAAGGAAGGCAGGGATTCTGTGAGGGGTGATGTGTTCATTTGTTTTCCTGTCGTGTCTGTTATAGAGCGTGGTGTCATCAGCATATATACCCATCTCACAGACAATTTTGTCAGGGAGGTCATTTATGAATATTAGGAATAGTAGAGGTCCAAGGATAGACCCCTGAGGCACTCCCGCATTTATATCATATTGTTTAGATGTACGGCCATCGAGGACAACCTGGATTTTTCTCTTATCTAAGAAGGATTTAATTATGTTAAGTATTCTACCAGTGATACCGTATGATCTGTCAAAAGCCTTAGATATATCTAGAGCTACCACTCTACCCTCCTCTGCTTTGTCAAGTGAATGGTATATACGTTCAGAGATTAAAGTTAGGATGTCTGCTGTGGAACGGGCTTGCCTAAATCCATTTCTACGATGATGATAGTTGTGGTGTAACCCTATGAGAATGGTGACAATGAAATGCATTATTATTGTGCGCAAACATAGTAATAAAATTTAATAAAGTTAAAGGAACAAAACAAACAAGTTTTACTGCACTTACATTGCTTCTAAGTCATTGTGTGCTGATGTTGGTGCATTGCAGCCAGAGGAGATTACTTCAAAGAGGACTAAAGTTTCATGTGTGCACTATCAATAAAAGTGCCCATATGAAAAAGTCTGGAAACTTATTGGAGGCATCTTGTACATCTTAACTTCCAGCATAGCTCTACCAGAATTGGTGACAAATCAGTCCCTTTGCTTTTTCTTTCTCATGCCTATATCTCCCCTGTGCATGTACTCCTCTTTTTTTTTTAACGTTTTTTTTTTTATTTAATAATCATCAAAAAGTTTATTTGGTCTTATTTTAATTAAGAATTATTGAAATTAGTTTTATTCTTGTTAAAATGTTTTTGACTCCTAATGGGGTATGACACCAATGATTTCGACGATCGTTTTTATAACCAGAAGTTATAATAAAAAACAATTAGAAGCTTCTAAAGTTACTATAAAAATTGTTAAATTTTGGATTCAAACAGTTCGCCATCATCTCTGTCACGAACCTGCATTTGATTCTTTGCCGCCATCTTTGTTACTAGGAATTACTTAACACTTAAGATTGGAACTGTACTGATTCTTCACTGCCATCTTTGTTCAGCATAATGTCTTAACACTTAACAGGTTATGGGCCCAGCACACTTCCATTAAGAAAATTTAAGAGATTAAAGTTAGGATGTCTGCTGTGGAACGGGCTTGCCTAAATCCATTTCTACGATGATGATAGTTGTGGTGTAACCCTATGAGAACGGTGACAATGAAATGTGTTATTATTGTGCGCAAACATAGTAATAAAATTTAATAAAGTTAAAGGAACAAAAAAACAAGTTTTAATGCACTTACATTGCTTCGAAGTTATTGTGCGCTGATTTTGGTGTCAACATAATTCATGAATACGTTGCGATCATCTGGATCATCAGCGTCATCAGATTCTTCACCGACAACTGCAGTTGCCTGTGAAGTCAGGTTTTCTTCTATTTTTCTAAAATCGTTTTAAACCATTTTAGGAATATTATGCATTAGATCCGTTTCTTTTATGATGAAATTTTGTTATTTTGATTTCAACAATTTTATTTTTATACTTTCATAAAACATATTTATTATATAAACTTTTATTTTTCAAATTAAAAAAAACGTATCTTTTCATACTTTCATAAGCATATATTTATTATATGAATACAAATAAAAAAAACTTATTTTTAAAATTAAAAAGAAACTTATTTTTATAATTTCATAAACACATTTTTCTTATAAAATTTCAAATAAACTAAAAACTTATTTTTTTAAATTTTGTTACTAAAAGTGCAAATAAAGACCAATTGTGTTATTTTTATCTTTTTATAATTTATTTTGTTAATTTTTATTGTATATTTTTCAATGATGTCCTGTATTAGCGTTCAACCTTTCCAAGATGGGAACAACATTCTGGAATGCCGGAATAAAACTAAGCGATCACATGAAGAACAGACGCTCGTTAGACACGTGTGTATATATGTACAGAATATATACACACCCCCACAAGAATATTACAAAGGGAGGGAGGAAGGAAGGGAAAGGGGGAGTGAGAAAGGGAGAATGATAGAAAGATTGCTAGAGAGAGGTAGAGAGATGCAAGTTTTGGTTCTTAGAATTCAACCTAATCAAAAAACAAAACCACAGAAAAGTCTTTATAATGTACATACTCATCATGCAACAGAAACGTCATATTCCAAAAATCACGTAAATTGGCCAAGTAGTTTTGTTTTTATAAAGAAAACTGTTTTTAAGGGATTAATGGGAATTCATCCGCACTATAACATAAATTTAGTTTCAATGAATCATTGCTGAGTTATCTCCCTTTGATAACTGACATTTTTTGCATAATGGCGATCAAGACAGTCACTTCTCAGATACTCATAAAATTTGGATTTTCTTAAGTCAGAAATATTAAAATTAAATTTTGATTTTCAAAAGTCATAAGTATTAAATTTAAATTTGAATTTTCTTAAGTCAGAAATATTAAATTTAAATTTGAATTTTCTTAAGTCAGAAATATTAAATTTAAATTTGAATTTTCTTAAGTCAGAAATATTAAATTTAAATTTGGATTTTCTTAAGTCAGAAATATTAAATTTAAATTTGGATTTTCTTAAGTCAGAAATATTAAATTTAAATTTGGATTTTCTTAAGTCAGAAATATTAAATTTAAATTTGGATTTTCTTAAGTCAGAAATGTTAAATTTAAATTTGGATTTTCTTAAGTCAGAAATATTAAATTTAAATTTTCTTACGTCAGAAATATTAAATTTAAATTTTCTTACGTCAGAAATATTAAATTTAAATTTGGATTTTCTCAGTCAGAAATATTAAATTTAAATTTGGATTTTCTTACGTCAGAAATATTAAATTTAAATTTGGATTTTCTCAGTCAGAAATATTAAATTTAAATTTGGATTTTCTTAAGCCAGAAATATTAAATTTAAAATTTGGATTTTCTTAAGTCAGAAGTAGTTAAACTAAAGTTTTGATTTTTTTTTCATGTATGGAGTACTTAAATATTACCACATTGTTTAAAAAGCACATGTTTTCGATTTTTATCTTTACGAAAAAGATTTAAAACCACTGATATATTTCTTTGGGACCACGTGAGATAATAGCAAGGGAAGTAACTCAGTTTTGCTAAAATCAAGGCCATTAACTCATATTTATGATTGTTAACAAACAATTGGCAATAGTTACATGCTATTTACCTCCCCTTGGAACTCTCCAGTGTTTTTTAGCCAAACATTTTATTTTTGCTCTTTTTGGTCAAAAAAGCTAAAACTAATTGATGTAATTTTTTGGAATACGACATCTTCGTTCTATGACAGGTATATAAATCATACAGATTTTTCTGTGTTTTTTTTTATTCTCGGTTTAATGTTCATAGGGAATATGAGTTGGAACAGATTCATTGAGAGTATTGCCAAGGCTGCTGCAGAGAAGGTGGGCTCTCTTTACCATGCTAGAAATCTACTTACGCCTGAAAGTATCCTGTACCTTTATAAGTCTACCATTCGTCCATGTATGGAGTACTGTTGTCACATTTGGGCTGGTGTATCTGCTACTAGTCTCTCACTCCTGGACAGGGGTCAAGAGAGAGTTGCCAACCTGATAGGTCCTGAACTGACATCTAGGCTTCAGCTTCTGTCCCATCGACAAGATGTTGCATCCCTCTGCCTGTTCTACAAGTACTTTAACGGTGAATGCTCTGACGAACTACAAGCACTTGTGCCCCCTCGATATAAATACCCATCCCACCCCTTCACAGTAGAGATCCCTAGGTGTAAGAAGGCCTTCTACTCCAACAGTTTCTTCCCCACAACTGCTAGACTTTGGGACTCCCTTCCGGGATTCTGCTTTCTCAACTGTACTGACATGCAGAAGTTCAAGTGTAATGTGAACAGACATCTTGCTGCTCATCTCCCTTCATAATATCCCTGCAACTTATGTCCCCGATAGTAGCCCCCTATACAAAAAAAGAAAAACAAGGTTTTATGAGACAGGTCACATTTTTGGCCCAGCCAATACCCAATACCTCTGCTAGTCATACATAAAATAATCTCACAGTAATAGCACAAACTATTTACTTACCTTGAAGAAAGGGTTCGGACAATTGTCATAAGGAAATTAGACTGCAATAAGAAAAAAAATATATATAAAAGCAGATGTATGTGTATGTGTGTGTATCTGTAAATATTTAACCGATAAACTCTTAAACGTAACACTGAAATTAACAGGAAACAGTAATCATACACCAATGATGGTTAATAACGAGTAAAATCTTTGCTTGGATGGCTGAATAACGCATACAGAAATATGTCAGCAAGTTGCAATACAAAATGTTCATTTCAACTTGCCAACATATTTCTATTACTTTTGCGTATGTGCAAATTCATTCATAATTTAAAATTTTTCTTATCTATCTGTTGGATTAGGAAACATAGCTGAAGCGTTAAATGTTTTGGGTTCGATTCTAGCTGATGGCACCCAAATCATTTCTTTAAACATTTGAAATCAGTTCTAATATACATATGTGTGTGTGTGTGTGTGTGTAAATATTTAACAATTAAATTCTTAAACTACAAGTCAGATAACACTGAAATTAACAGGAAATAATAACCATGCAGAAAGTGTGCTTTATAACGAACTAACGAGGGGTACCTGGCGTTGCCCGGGTGTTTGGAGGTGTGTGTGGAAATTCCGGGGGGGGGGGGTGTTAAAAAAAAAAGTAAGTATGAGGATCGAACCCGAACCGTTGAGGCAAAGTTGTAAATTAAAGTGTGAAAAAAATGTGCGACGTTAACCATTGCCCCACCGCGAGATGCTAACGGAAACACGTTTGAATTTATTCAATTATTTGGATTTGGCAGGTGCCCGTTTTAATGAGTTAATGAGGTCAAGTTTGACCGCGAAATAGTATTTCATTTACTGCGGAACGCTTTTTTTTTTAATTTTTATTTTCCCAAGATGTTATAGGAAAAAGACTAACCCACATGCGGCGAGCGACAAATGTTGAATATTTATCTTCCTGAAATCGAGCAAATTAAATAGACAGGTGAGCTTTGTTGTTAACTGTGAGATATTACGATTTATATGTGATATAAAAAGTTTTTTAAAGTTGTGAACCGACCGACCGCTTCTCTGAAAAAAGCCTTTTGTAGACATACAGAAAAAGCGAACACATATACATACATACATTTTCGCTTTTATATTTATAGATAAAATCTTTGTTTGGATGGATTACTAACGCATACAGAAGTCGGCAAGTTAAAATGCAAAATGTTTATTTCAACTGGCCGACATTATTACTAGTTAGTGAATGCGTAAAACTAATCATGGCTAAAAGTCGTCTTATGTCTTATCCATCTGTAGTGAATGTGACTGGAGTGCTGAATGAGAGAACATAGCTGGAGTGTTAAATGTGTTACAAGAAAAGAGATGTTCCTTTCCATGTAAATAAGAAGAGCATTAGATAAGTGAAAATGAGATTAGGATAAGCCGAGACTCGAACCTTGTAAGCAAGGTTCAGAAATAGAATGCTAGAAATCGGAATGTTGAAAAGGTCTATTGTTAAATCTATATATCTATAAAAGTGAACGTGTCTGTCCGTCTGTCTGTGTGTCTGTGTACATTTCCCTACGCAATAACTCTTCAATTTTTAGTCTATAGACTCAAAATTTGAAATACCGGGTACTGAGATTTGGGAAAATCGATGTGACGGGTGACAGCCAGAAATTTGGCTGTTAAGGGGTCAAATTTCAACGATTTGACTTTTAAGAACTCTACCAAACTCCTCCGACAATTTTGGGTCTAGACACTTGAAATTTTAGATATAGGTTCCTTGAACATGGATCTAACTTAATAAAGTGATTTGAGCCCGAAACAATAAATTTTAAGGGGTCATAATAGGGGTCAAAGTTTTAAAAAATTAACCATTTTTTTTGTTTTTTTTGCTTTTTTTGCACAGCATACACCTCCAAACACCCGAGCAAGGGGTCAAAGTTCAACGATTTGACCTTTGAGAATTTTACCAAACTCCTCTGCCAATTGTGGGTCTAAACACTTGAAATTTTAGATATAGGTTCCTTGGACATGGATATAACTTAATAACTTGATTTGAGTCCAAAACAATAAATGTTAAGGGGACATAATAGGGGTCAAAGTTTAAAAAAATTGACCGCTTTTTCTTTTTTTTTTCTCAACATACACCTCCAAACACCCGGGCAACGCCGGGCTGAAATGCTAGTTATATTATAAAATTGTTAGATATTGTTTATATCGTAAAAAGAATTGATTGTTCATTCTTTTACAAAATTGAACATTAAAAATGTCAGCTTAAAAGAATGAACACTGCAAATTAAAAATACATTGTTAAAAAAATAGGTTAGAGTGTATGTTGAGAATTCTTTTTGTTGTCAAAAGCGTGTTTAGAAAAACGTGTGCATAGCCACATGAATTGGTCACGTTTGGGAAACACACTTTTGACGTCATAGACGAAGGGGGATTCTCAATATAGGAGCTAGAGTTAGTCAGATCAGGGCAGAACAGTCAACAGAGTCGGTCAGAGAGAGTTGATCGGCCAAGAGTTGATATGGTCAGAGGAGGGTTCCCTTAGAGGAGAAGGGGTAGAAGATTAAACCATGTAGATTCCGAATTTGAATTCCTGACATCATCATCATTTGACCGGTCCAATGAATAAAGAATCATCTTTGTGTTTTTGTAAAACTGTTTGTCATGTGTCATCATTCAACACCCAAAAGGTAATGTGTTAAACATCTTATGATGAACTTTGTATAACCCTTCTAAGAATATGTATCTTTCCTCGTCTCTATATGTGTTACAAGAAATATAAGAACCGTATATGTATAAATCTCTCTCACTCTCTCCCTCATCATCACTATCGTTATAGCCATTATATGTATCATCTCAATATGAATACCCAGTCATACCTCCTTAAAAATGTCCCCCGCTATTCAACAAATGTTTTCGTTTTGATTCTAGCTGATGGCACCCAAGTCATTTCTTTAAACATTTGAAATCAGTACTAATATATAATCAGTACTAATAAGGGGGCGCCCTGCTTTGCCCGGTTGTAAAATGCGCTTAAATATATTTTAATTTGTCCAGATTTTGTATATCTATCTATCTATCTATCTATCTATAAAAACAGAGATGTGTGTGCCATAGACGGTTTCTGATTGATTAATCCAATAATCACATCTCCTAAAAAACTATGGTTCCTACGTTCTTAACTTTACCATAAAATATTATGCCCTTATTTATTATCCATCTTGGGAGGGTCTATTTTTTCCCTAACTTGCCATTTACAAATTACGAAACTTACACCAGCCATCACAATCTAACATTACTAAAGTGCCGTCTGGCGCTAGCCGCACACACGTACACACAACACGAAAACAAACGCTGTCCTCCAAAGGACAGACTATTAGTACTACATATATTCCCAGCACCCGCGCACACACACATTCTTGCACTAGCCGCACACACGTACACACAACACAAAAACAAACGCTGTCCTCCAAATTTTTAACTATCACTTACTTACATCTTATAGTCTGCCTTTCTATCAAAAAACTTTTAACTATCACTTACTTACATATTATAGTCTGCACATTTTTTTTTTATTTTAACATATTGATAATATTTTTATTTCCGTTAACACTTTCATTCATTATTTCTGTTTAACCTGTGTTTAATCAAACACTTTACAATTACCGTTTAGTCAATAACAACCTATTTTATTTTTCTTATCTTACACCTGATTACATACATTATAACACAACTTTTTTTTTATTGGCTTTGACCCAGAAAATTTTTATTTAAAAACATTTTTGGGTTTGTCCCAGAGGGGCCTCTGGACATCCTTCCCCCGAACGGGGGAGCAAGCATTTTCTCCCCCCTTCGGGCATTTTCTCCCCCCCCACTGAAACATTCAACAGTGACACGACTAGACACACAGTATACCATTAACTTTTTAAAAAATAACATGTTTTATTTATTTTTTTATTTATTAAAGGTAAGAGAGTAATTCGGGTATGCATACTAAACTGTTAACCGTTAGTTTGCGTGTTCGATCCTGATCGATTCTACTTTTTTTTTTAATTCTATTTGTTTATTAAATCCTATCCGAAGCGGGGAGGGGCTATACCCTTTCCTTCCACCTCCCCCCAAGGGTGGGTTCCTAACGGAAGGGCGTCCGATCCTCCACTCACCTACGGGCAAGCAGGGGGAGCTGGCCACCATCCCCCCACCAAAAGGGGAAGCCTGGCATTTTCTCACCCGAAAGGGGGGAGCTTGGCAGTTTCTCCCCCCAAAGGAGGGAGCCGGTGTCCCCCCCCAAGGGTGGGGGGGGCGAAGAGGCCAGGAGGAGGTGACTTTTTTCCTTGGGGGGGGGGGGGAGAAGCCTCCAGGCACCCTCCTCCCTGAAGGTGGGGTTGGGGATTATCTCTCCCTGAAGGGGGGAGGCCGGCACCAAGCATGTAAATCCAGAGGGGTGACTTTTTTTGTTACCCCTCGGAGTGGGAAGGGGGCCGATCACCCAGGCAACACCAGGTAACCCCTGCTAGTATTATTATAGATTCGTGATTTCAAAAGTAAAAAAAGAAAGTATTTGGGTACCATCAGTTAGAATCCTAACCAAAAGCAAAACTGTAGAATGTAGAATTCAAAGCTGGTGACGTTACCACTGTACCAACATGACATGCATATGAACTGATTAAAAATCAAAAATAAACTAAGATGAATGGACAAAATGTATAACAATGTTTTTCAATTTTGACCCCCTTAAAAACTATTTTAACCGGCTAAAGACCCATAAAAGAACAGAACATAAAAAATCCGATCATTTGAGGCCCCCTAGCGCTGCTCTGTGACTTTTAGTTTTAAAAGAGATAGAGTTTGAAATTATGGAGACAGACAGACATATAGCCTTTTATATATAAGATAATATTCAATAGAGAATTGGCTCTGTAATAATAAACACAAAATCTGCATGAATTAAAATTAAGTGTAATTTACGGCCTGGAAAGGCTGATCACCCCCGCTAGTAGATAATATGTATATTAAATAATATATATAGTAAATAATATGTATATATTAAAAAAGAAAAAAAAGTTCTCGTATGAGCAAATAAAGCAGTCCATTGTGTTCGGTCGGTGGAAAAGTGCGAATAAAATATAAAAATCTCGTAATTTCTCTGTTAAAAGTGGGTTATTTATTTTCTTTATGGATTATACTTCCAAAATAAACTATTACAGTTGTTTTAAAAGTAATAGAAATATATTTTTTTTTTTAAAACAGTAATGAATTTTCCGAACTCAATATTTTCGATTTTTAAACTTTAAAAATCTATCAAAATTTTTCTATTGATTCTATTTTTACGATATTTTCAGGGTCAATGTGAAATTTTATGTTCTTTCCAATAAACCGAATATAATATTTTAGACAAACTTTTTTTTTAAATTCACGCCCCCCCCCATTTTCAAGTTTCTCTTAAAAAGTAAATAATTAATTTATGTGGAATAGTTTTATATATCACAAATTGAAGAGAAAAGGTCAATAAATAATATATTCAAATTTAAAACAAAAAAAAAATCCGTTTTTTTAGAAATTTACCTGTAAAGTCCGAAGTTTAAAACCTTTTTTTTAAAAAAAAAACACATTGTTTTTTTTGTTTTTTTTTTTTTAATGAAACCTTGGTCTTTGCTCCTTTAATTGAAAAAAAAAATTAGGGCTTGAATTACATTTTTCGAGGAGTTATAAGCTTGGAAAGATGGGGTGGAATTATTCACTATTTTCACGAAATTTCTGATACACCTATTGTAGCACTCTTTCTGAAGCCAAGCCAGGGTTTCTTTAGACTTGTAGGCCGGCGCCAACTACTGCTGTCACAGTCAGGGTCTGCACGCAGGCACCTGATTGCATCATGCATGACTCACCACAGCATATCCAGCTGACTTCAAAGATGTGAGGTGGCATGATGTGGACTCACTTAAAACCACGCCAAATACCATAACTATGGCCGAAAAATTTGTTTTCATCATCTTGGCACGACCCTGTTATTAGTGGAAATCCAGTGATGATTTTTTCTGGCAATGATCCTGTTGTCATAAGATGGATCAGTAGAAAGTATTAGTTGTACAGCGGCGCTTCTTCGACATCGCTCGTTTAATATTTTTTTCACATTCAGATATAGTAGAATGTTTCTATCGCTCTTGGAATTTGTATACAACCGGCTAACTAGTATATGAATTTTAGAGACGATGAACTTAAAAATTGACAATTCTATTTTCTTTAATTGCGAGTCATGCAAATAAAAATTTTAAAAAAAAAATGACTTGAGGGGAAAAAAAAATTATCCAAGAAACAGGAAATATATCTATGTAACAGTTTAACCAGCCAAATTATACATATTTGATGATTGGGAGTGAAAAAAAAAAAAAAAACCCACAGAATAAATGGGAAATATATCTGGCTTTGAGTTTGACCAGCCAGAATTTGATTTGATGGCTGTGGAAAGAAAGCCAAAAAAAATTAAAAAAAAAAAACAAAAAAAAAAACGACTGAATGCCCATTCTTGTTAAAGTTTGTACTTATAAAACACGTATTTCAAAACAAGTGCAGGTGACCATTTGAAATGAAATGCAGAAACTGTAGGCATTTCTATGTAAGCGATCGGCGCTTGAGCAACAAAGGTATCAATTAGCAGCAAACCCAGGTGTTAATTACAGGTGGGCAATGAAAGAAGCACAGAAGGACGGGAAAGGTACGCCAACAAGAGACGTTCACTTTAATCCTTAGAACTTCATGCCTAGATTTTTAGATATTTACTAGCAGACTGCCTGGTGTTGCCCGGTTGTAAAATATGCTTACATATGATTTTTAAATTCATTCAAATTACGTATTTATTATTATAGAGACAATTTTCTATTGATTATTATATTGAACCTAATATATGTTACTGATATCAAAATGAAAAAAAATATGTATGACTCGAGTGCCATTAACTAGAATTGAAACCAAAACATACAACTCTCCACTCTCATTCCTTAACCTCTGAACCATGCCCGTGTATATATATATATGCCTCTGAACCACCTGCCCATATATATATATATATATATATATATGCATCTGAACCACGCCCATATATATATATATGTATATATATATATATATACTAGATTACCCGTGACCCGTTGGGTCAGTATGTTATATTAGCTATGAAATTCAGGTATGAGCGTGACACTTGTGACGTAAAGAAAATAGTTTGTTTTTTTTACATAACAGAAACATTTCTATGAAAGTATATTAAAATGAAAAAAGAATATGAGTCGTTCTGTTTATTATATTTGATTATTTAAAAAAAAAAAAAAAATTACAGTTACTGAATTATAAGTGGTTGGCCATACTTATAGGTAAATGTGCACTGAACAGATACCATAATACTTATAGTTAAATTTAAATTTTGATATATCTGCTTTTTTTTTTTTTTTTACATCGTTCATTTCTGTATTATGTTTAAGTTATTTTAAACCCCACTCTTCCCATGTTAAATAATAATTTCGAAATAATAACGTTAATATTTCAGTGCATAGATTATGCACGCATGCGCAACCGGATGTCGTAAACCAGAAAGTGGGTTACATACATCGTTACAAGATCATTTAAGTTTTATAATTATATAGATATATATATATACCTCTGAACCACGCCAATATATATATATATATATATTATATATATATGAAAACATGAGAATGTATGTATGTGAGTGTGTGAGGACACTTCTCAACCTATATACTCAACGAATATTTGATCTGGAGACTTGAAATTTGGTATATAGGGTATTCAAACATATGGAAAACTTCCAATCGATTTTAAAGGGGTCAAAATTGAAAAATTGGTACGGGGGGGGGGGGTCATCGGATTTTTATCTGTTTGTCAACTGTTTCACAATGTTTGAAAACACTTTTTAAAGATCATGTCTATATAAAAGCCAAGTACGTCCAAGGATGGAATACTGTTGCCATATTTGGGCAGGAGCTGCTAAAAACAGCCTATCCTCCCTTGACAGAGTACAAAATAGACTTCGTAGCTTAGTGGGGGATGCCCTTTTCTCTACCCTGCAACCTCTCTCCCACAGAAGAGATGCTGCGAGCCTATCCTTGTTTTATCGTTATTTCCATGGCAGGTGCTCGTCTGAACTCCAATCTCTGGTCCCCCCTCGCCAATCTTTCACGAAAAACACCCGTCTAGCTGAATCAACTGTGAAAAATTTCCCCCACTCTATATCTGTGCCTAAATCAAAACGCGGATTCCATGAACAAAGCTTCTTTCTTAGAACTGCACGCCTGTGGAACTCTGTTCTGTCTGCCTGCTTCCCACCGGAAAAGTTAATTATTAAATTAAAAGTTTCTTGCAATGTACATCTTTTCTACTACAAGACAAACAAAAAAAAGATCACTGCCTAACACTGTAACTCCACGTGTGTCCCACGACAGATCGCAGACTCTCAACGTCGTGTACTGTGGATTTTTTTGTTCGACTATTCCTCTATTCCTCTTATGGCCAGATCGTCCTTTTCCCATTGGCGACTGTCGATGAGAACACACGCGGTTTATTTTATTTTTGGTTCATTTACAGTAAATTATATTCAATTAAACATGGTAAAAATAACAGAATTAACAATTTTATTAACTTTTAGTAAGAAATATAACAACAAAAATGTACTACCAAAGTGTGCCTGCCATTATCATGGGCGGGGAGTCAATACAGCTAACAATTGTATTTAATTTTTTTTTTTACATGTGGGGTGGGAGGAATACTTCCACCGGGCAACACCGGTACACAAGTTCTGCTAGTTTAAAATAAAATTAAAAGGAACAGAACATATCTTTGATTTAAAGTAAAAAGAGAAAAAAAAAAGTCAGTGTGCTTCTTTACAACAGCGTCAAAAACAATTCGGTCATTCTTCCTTATAAATTTTTCTTTAATAAATTTTTTCGGGTTGAAATTATTGCAATTTCTTTTCGTTTTTACACCATAGCAGACATGTGACACCTTAATAAGGAGAACTGTGCTGCTTGACTGCAAAGTGGGGTGTCAATTTAATAGAACATTATAATTGAAAAGTGATCCTCCACGTTAAAAGACATTAATAAACTTTTTTTTTAAATTTGGTACTTCTACAGTTTATCGCCGAAAATGGAGACGCCATTTTTTTTCGAGCACCTGTTGTTAAAATCAGAGGGAGAAATCAGTATTTTAAAGTGTGTGTGTACGGGTGGGGGGAACACACACACGCACACACACAATGTAAACAGAAAACAGTAAAATCTCCTAAAAATGTTAAATGGTATTCTAATCAGTAAATGTCAGCACATTACTTAAGGAAAAACAGTTAATTCTGCAGAAGCACCTGTTAAGCTACACAAGTTCTATAATTGAACACCCCACAAAAAAAAGAACGAAAAGCATAAAAATGTTTGGTGCTTATGTTTTTGTAAACTGCTTGTGAAAACTTTGTTTTAGATCAATTAAAATGCATTAAAAACTACGTAAGACAAAAAATAAAAGTGCTATAATATATTTTTATTTTTAATTTTGTTTAAGACAGCTTCTTCTCCTAATTTTAAATTGTACAGCAATGTAAAAAAAAAAAATTTGAAAATTCTATGTTCTGAAAAAAAAAAAAATTTTTTTTAAATGTCTTTGACATTATCCCCCTTGGAAATCTTTTCTTCTTTTTCATATAATTTTAAATGTTCCGCGAAAGATTCGTACGCCATGTGAGAAGGCAGTTTGCTACGCAAAGCACATTTAACAGCTGTCGTTTATGCTACCGCGCATGCGTAGCGTAAACGGAAGCTGTAAAATGTGTGTAAAAGTGGGTTCAGGGGTTAATACCATGCAAACGGTAAATTTGCGACGAGTTTGATTATCAGATTCGTTCTCAGCAACCTCAATTACCTCTAAAAAAACAAATTAGAGTGGTTGGTGTTCTGTTGTAGCGTATCGCTATAATTACCATATCTTTTTATTATAAGGGTTATAATTTTGTTATAAAAATCCAAATAAAGACTGTTTGGCACTTCTGCATGACAATGACGTAAGGCAAATGGGTGCTTGTCTATAATTGGGCCGAAAAAATTTTTTTATTTTTTACAAGAAAAATCTGAAAAAAATCTTTATAATGTACGTACTTGTCACAGCATGAAGATGTCATATTCCAAAAATCATGTAAATCGATCAAGTAGTTTTTTTTTTTATTTAAGAAAATCAAATATTATCACACGTTTTAGCGAAGAATTGCTTCATGCCATCTTGTTTGAGACTGATACGCTACTAACGACACCTGTAGGAAATATAGGATCAACAAGGGCAGACAATCGACTTGGAAACAAAAATTGCAAAACCCTGTTGTTGTTTTTTTTAAATGTCAAAGTTAATTTTTTATAATACAATATAATAAATTAACTTATTTAATAAATAAATAAATTGACTTTTTTTAATAAAGAGAATGTCGAAAACACTGGGGTTTTTTTTCATTTGAAAACAGACTTTAATTAGCGAACACAAAAAAACTAAGATTAAAATATACAAGATAAATCAATCAAGTATATTATTTTTTTTAAAAAGAAAATCAAATTTTACGATTTTGTATTATAAAAAAAAGTGTTTTCGACATTTAAGAATAAAAAATAAAAAAGTCGATTTTCTGCCCTTGTTGATCCTATATTTCCGACAGGTGTCGTTAGTAGCGTTTCAGTCTCAAACAAGATGGCGTGAAGAAATTCTTCGCTAAAACATGTGATAATATTTGATTTTCTTAAATAAAAAAAAAAATACTTGATCGATTTACGTGATTTTTGGAATACGACATTTTCATGCAGTGACAAGTACGTACATTATAAAGATTTTTTTCAGATTTTTATTGGAAAAATTTTTTTTTCGACCAATTATAGACGAGCAGTGCTTGTCTATAATTGGTAAAAAAAAAACCCTAAAATATACACATTTGCCGGTGCTTGTGACAAGCACCGGCAAATGTGTGTATTTTAGGTTCAAGAACGGCTGATGGAGGGCGTGTGTCGGCCAAACAGGAGTCGATAACTCATACCTTTCTAAACGTTTGTGCAAAGAAAATCCCTTGGAAGAGGTTTTTGAACAAATAAGGGAACTCTATTCCTTGTAACTGTGTAAAAACACTATATTCCAAAAAAAGATTCAATGAAATATATATATATATTATTATTATTAAAAAATTTCTATAAATATATATAAATAAATAAATAAAAACTTAAAAATTATATTTTGATATATGTTTATACAATCTTAATGTGAACCCCCCCCCCCAAAAAAAAACTATCTTTGTGTAAAAAGAAAATCAAATTATTCTTAAACCTCTATAAATGTTTTATGTTTTTAAATTTTGATATACGTTTATACAATCTTACTGTGAAAAAAAGAATTTTCTGTAAAAAAAAAAAAAAGAAAAAATTCTTAAACCTGTTTTTAAAGTTCTATTTTGCTTCATTGACAAACTAAAATCATATTTTCATACATTCACTCATTGACAAGAAATTATATTAATACATTAATATACTTTGTTACATTTTTTTTTATTCAATAAATGTTTCGATTTTCATATTTTTGTGTTATTTATTTCGTTATTATATATTTTTGAATTATCGTAAACATTTGTTGGTACTAGTGCGCTTATTGATCCGTGCTGAAATAATAAAGTTATTATTTAAAAAGCCATTCTTAACATGGGGTATTACCTTCACCTTCACCGAGGTGCACGACTTATATGATCTTCACCGAGTTGCGCGACTTGACACACAAAAAAAACAGCCTCTTAATCACCTGCTAATGCACGCGTCACTGTAACGTCCAATGACAACAACAACAACAACCTTCTCACTCGACCTGCCTTTTATACCACTATCTCAATCCCTCCTCTTGCGCATGCAGATTCCTGACAACCTCGAGACTTCCGCTTATAAAAACCCAAGTTTTGTTGTCGCGCATGCCTATACAAGGCACAAACACGTGGACGTTTGTTTTGTTGGTAAGTACTACACTCCCCCCTGATCTGATGATCACATAGAGTACACTCTGGGGGTGGCCTCTTAGTTCGTTGGCTTCTGCGAAGGGTGGTATTTTCAATCTCGGATTCAGGTTCTGGTTCTGGGTGTGGTTCTGGTTCTGATCCTGCCTGATCAGACGAACTACAACTACCACTCTCTTGCTCGGTGACCTCACTCATCAGCAGCTCATCATCTGATGACTCATCGCTCTCTGTAATTGTGGGATGTACTTCACTAGCGGGGCGAAGATCGTGCACATGGCGTGGGGTTCATCAACAAGGACCGACTGCTGGCTGACCACTCCAGATATTCGTCCTCGCTTAAACTTGGTGGTGCACCGGTTTCCAGGGGGTCTAACCCAAACTGGATCCCCTACCTTGTATTTGTCATGACTCTCTTCGTCGATTGGCTGGACAGTGTCAATGCCCTTTATCCTAACACGGTATTTGTGTATGGCATTGGCCGGTGCTATTATTAGTGTCTTCCCATCCTTTGGTGTGATGTTATACCAATACGTGGCCTCCGTAATGGTGCATTGCTTTCTGGCAGCAATTCTCTTGATGCTGCGATGGCTCCTCTCAGCAATGCCATTCCCTGATGGCACATGAGCACATCGCAGTCGTAGTCGGACACCCCACTCATTCAACAACTGCCGAACTTGGTGGCTACAAAAAGCAGCATCGTTGTCCGTCAATATCTCTTCCGGCGCACCTCGCTCAGAAAAGATAGATGACAGTTGGTGGACAACATTCACTGAGTCCTGCCTGGTCATTTGCCGCCACACCGCAAAACGAGTGGGTCCACAGTCGATAAGGGTTAGAAAGGGCTTACCACTGTAATGGGTAATATCCATCGCTAATCGTTGCCACACATGCTGAACTTCCAATCGCCCCATCTTCCATTGCTCAGGTGCAGGATCGATAGACTGGCATGCCTCACAGTGCTTGATGATCTGCCTGACATCCGCCCTTGTCACTGCCGGGTCCACACGCCTCGCAAAATACAAAGTTCTTTTGATACCTGGATGTCCACTCTGCACATGAATTCTTTGTATTTGGCATGAGCTAATCGCGCCAACTGCGCAAGATCGAGCAGCGAACTCCACGCCTGTCTTCACAGCTTCATAACATTTGTGAGGCACACGGGTTAGTTGGTCTGCACGATTACAGTGTGATGCCACGAGCGTTACACTCACCGACAGGTCATACTCTGATACCAGACTCTTCAGGGTGTTTAGCCTCCGCTGGATTAACATCTCACTGGCTGCCTTAGTGCGGACTCTCGTTCGTCCCGAAAGAGTGTCGGACACCCAGTGGTAGACGCAGAGAGAATCCGTGTACAAGTGCATTGCAGTGCCAGATTTAAACCCTTCACAACAGCATCCAGTTCCGCCAGGTTGATGTGTTGAGCATCATTCACGGGTCGCAGCCAGCACGCGTCTTCAATTACATTTCCACGTTGCTCCAATAACACTCCCAATGCCAAAGAACTAGCGTCAACCCACACATTCACAATGTCCCCATCGACACACCATTCTCCACGGGCAGGGTCCTCCTTGTTAACTCTCTCTAGGGTTTCTGTCATCATCAGAGTTAGAAGAGCATCATCAGATACATCATCCCAACCTGTAGTTACTAAACTTGCCCTGCGTTTGATGACACCCACAGCTGCTCAGAGCCAGCCACACGCTGGTAAGTGACCAATAAGTTTCCCACACAAGGAAAAAATAGTCCGCCGCGTAATAACATCAGGGATGTTTGGAATCTTACTGCCACGCCTCCATCGTAAGGTACCGTCTTTCCCGCAAACGTCCAATCCTAATACCCATGCTCCATCCCTCAGACGTTCGGGGTCCTTGCACTCCAACCCGAATTGAGCTAACTTTTCTCTGACGTGCAATGCAGATTGTACATCTTCATTGACATACACATCGTCAATATAGGCCGATGTTGCGTCCTCAGTGGTCTTTTCCTGGGACAACACTGCATTTACGATGGTCTTCATGATTTGCGGTGCCACATTCAGCCCAAAGCCAAGTCGAGTAAGGCAGTATCTCTGACCCCGGAACCACACTGTCTGGAACGGCCACAATGTCTCATCCACTCGCACCTGCAAATAAGCCTTCCGCAAGTCTACTATAGACACATTGGAGCCCTTCTGGCGCCATTCTCTCAGCTTGCTGGCGCACACGTCAGCATCGGCAGTGTACGTCTCAATGTATCTATTGAGTTCACGATAGTCCAGCACCGGACGAACTTTTGATTTGTTATGCTGGACTACCGCCATTAAGGGAATCAGACCCTTGGGTAGTCCTAGCTTGTTGGGGTAGGGGATCAGCCATCCATCCTGGATCCATGCCTCAAGCTCCTTCTCATATTCATTACGGGCCTTGTCGGGTATCGAGTACTCTGCAATGCTATTCTTGAGTTCGGTTGGCGCCCTTCCTTCTGTCCACTTCCACGATGCAGTCCATGCTTTTTGGTGAGGGTCGTAGTCCACCTTAAAATCAGGCTGATCAATGTGAACTGCAGCACACACTGGGGTTTCCAAAAATCGCACAGTCCCATCTCTTCCGATAACCACTCCCTTCCAGTGTCTTTATAGCATCATATCCCAACAGTACGTCGAATCCCAGCAAATCCCCTCGCATCACCAGCACATTAATGTCTGCGGCCACACCAGAGTCTGTGTGGACTTTGACAGTTCCGGCTCCACAGCAAGCTTGCGTATTGCCACCTATTGTGGTTACTTTGATGTTCTGCTTTGTCCAGTTTCGACACAACTTGGCACTCATGATGGTGTGTGAGCACCCGGAGTCGAGAAGAGCTGAACAAGGCACTTGGTCCACGTACACATTTATTGTCGGTTGCGCCTCAATTAAATCTTGTCCGGGGAACAGGGCGGCACTGACGTCCTGCCCCCTGATGCATTTCCCACACAATTTTGGGATAAATGTCCATAACTACCACATTGGAAACAGCGCGGGCGCCCCCGCCCCTTGTTAGTACAACTTCTTGCGAAATGGCCTCGCTGGCTGCAACAGAAACATCTCCCATTGGTCGTGGGTCTCAAACTGAGACTCTTTTCAGCATCAATCTTGGCTGCCTGCGCCATCATTACAACTGGTTCCCTCAGATCCTCCTCATCTCTGATAATGGCTCGAGCGCGTTCTAACAAATGTTCCATGGGCGTTACAGATACGCTGGTGGAAGCCCTCAACAGTTGCTTAACATGGGTGGGAAGGCCGGCCACAAACGCATATGCCAGTGTTTGCTCTGACACTCCATTGCCAAATAGAACTGCGAGTTTCTTCAGCTCCGCGAAGAAGACGTCCACGGTTTCTCCTGGCATGAGCTTCCTATAGGCAAATGTTTCGTAGGCCATGCAGGGATCCATGGCAAATGCCTTGTATAAAGCATTTTTTATACAGGTAACATCAGCCTTCTCCACGGCACTAAGTTGCTGATATACACTTAGGGCACCTCCAGCCAATCTCAGGGGAATCACGGTATGCACCCCCTTTACTTCACAGAGGTTGCAGGTCAGCTCAACCCTTTCGACCCAGTTGACAACAGAAGTGCATCCGTCGAATTCGGGTATCAGTTTTAAATCAAACTTTGCCCCAGCCATAGTTGTCCAGAAAAAGAGACAAAACGAAATAGCCGAAATAGCTTATTACCTTCACCTTCACCGAGGTGCACGACTTATATGATCTTCACCGAGGTGCGCGACTTGACACACAAAAAAAACAGCCTCTTAATCACCTGCTAATGCATGCATCACTGTAACGTCCAATGACAACAACAACAACCTTCTCACTCGACCTGCCTTTTATACCACTATCTCAATCCCTCCTCTTGCGCATGCAGATTCCTGACAACCTCGAGACTTCCGCTTATAAAAACCCAAGTTTTGTTGTCGCGCATGCCTATACAAGGCACAAACACGTGGGCGTTTGTTTTGTTGGTAAGTACTACATGGGGAGGGGGGCGTTTTGTTTTGTACCTATTCTATACTTCAACCTTACAATTGAATAAAAAAAAAAACATATCATAAAACTTCAAGGTGCAGAGAGTGATCAGCGTTATTTTTTAAATCGTATTTCCTAGTTTAATTAAAATTTTATCATGTGTTTTTTTTTTCAATTGTAAGGTTAAAGTATAGAATAGCTACAAACCCACCCTCTCCTCCCCATGTTAAGAATGGCTTTTTAAATAATAACGTTATTATTTACGTCCGGATCACTCTCTGCACTAGTACCAACTTTAATTAAACTTGGAAATACGATTTAAAAAATAGCGCGGATCAGTAAGTGCACTAGCACCCATTTGTTTATATTTGAGGTTCACATAATGGCCGCTAGATGTCAGTTCTCTTTCTAAGAACAGGGGTCGATAACTCGTCTCTGTTGCTATTATGTAAATGGCATACAGAAGTGCGACTGTTTGAATAAAACTTCTATTTTTATATTTGCTTTAGAAAAAAAAATGCTACATTTTATAGTGTTGATCATCCGTACCTTAAAATTTGTCTGACGTCACTTCCGCCAAATGGCTTTATAAACAAAAAAGTACGACTATTAACGAAAGCCATCAAAGTCAAGTATTACGGTTCATTTGTGTTCCTAAATGCAAAACAATTTATTTCAATTTATGTTGGGGTTTGTATTACTATACACAGATTCGAAAAAATTGTCAAAAAACAAATATATAACAAATAAACATTACCAAAGACAAGATAAGTTACTTTTCTACCTAACTGGATAATTTTTTAGTATTTTTACTTAATGTAACATGTTTATTCAGCTCGAAAAACATACAGTGTTTACCGATGTATTTGAAAATTACAAATAGCGCTAACACAGTAAGTTTGGGAAAATGAGTTAAAAATAAAAAAAAAAAACTATACAAAATACTGTTAGAAACTGGCTTAATATATGTTACCATGACATAGGTTGATATATATTCGGTGGGTTTTTAACAGTATTCTGTATAGTTTTTTATTTTTAACTCATTTTCCCAAACTTACCATGTTCAACAGAGAGTCCAGCGCCATTTATAATTCTCAAATACATCGGTAAACTGTATGTTTTTCGAGCTGCATAAACATGTTACATTAAATAAAAACACTAAAAAATTATCCAGTTACGTAGAAAAGTAACTTATCTTTCCTTTGGTAACATTTATTTGTTCTATATTTGTTTTTTGACAACTTTTTCGAATCTATGTGTACTGTACTGTACAGTAATACAAACCCGTGTTTGTCATGCGTACCTTAAAATTTGTCTGACGTCACTTCCACCGAATAACTTTATAAACAAAGACGTGCGACTCTTAACGAAAGCCATCAAAGTCAAGTATTATGGTTTATTTGTGTTTCTAAATACCAAAACATTCAAATGGTGTCGTTTATTATTGGAACCAGCTTTTGTTTATACTTACAGTATCTTTGCTTTTTGACACCGGTTGTCCTCTTGCCGATTCGTCTATTGTTGTTGAAGACATTTTTTTTTTTTTTTTACTTTGTTGTTTCTTTTTTTTTTTTTACTAATTACAGGTAAGTCTGTTTTTACAGGTACTAAATAAGAAATTAACAATAATTTCGGTAAAATATCTTATTCTTTCCTCTGGAGTTGGCGTATCCAGTGGCCCCGAGGAAGTGCTTCCATCTTAGAAAGAAAGCGCCATCTACAATCAATATTTTAAGACTTTGGAGTTATCTGCCCCTGTCGAAATAGCGGACGAATTTTAAAACACTTTTTGGCGCTTCTACACTATTGGGACGAAATTTCAGAAATCGTAAAATTGAATTTCACATGAAAACAATGGTATCTACGTATTCCTCGAATTTTTAAGATGGTTATATCCAAAAATTATGAAAACTAATAAGGAAGAAAATTATTTATTAAAGAAAATAAAAATAGAATTTGATGAAAACGATTGTAAAACATAGGAGAGTTCAAAAAGGAGGTAATTTTCTGTTTTGATTTAAACAAGATGGCGGTAATTTTCCACCTGCTAACACGAGGAACGTTCTTTTGTTTAATAATTCAGTAATATTCACGTATTTTCGACTGCATGATTTGGAAGCTAGCATTTAGAATTAACAAAAAAAAAATCAGTAGAAACCACTTTTTTATCTGAAAACTCCATTTATCGACTACAAAATCTCGTCCCAATTCTGTAGAAGCACCCACTTTTCTTGTTTTCTTTAATTTAGAAAAGAGGAATTTTTGGGGTGCTTATTCAGATTGAAACTTATGGCAATAAACAAACACGAAGAAAAAGTTTTATCATGTACCTACTTGTCACAAAAAAAAAAGTTTTTTATTATTATTTTTTTTTTTTTCCGAAAAAATAAATTTGCCGATACACGATAAACGGAGGCCGAAGCCATTTTAATAGTTTTCAATGTTTGTTTTTTAGCTTATATAAAACGACCGTTGAAAAAAAAATGTTTTCATAATTTGAAAATTTTATTTTCGGAAAAATATAAATGAAAAAAGAAAATGCACGTTTTGTAAATAAATTATTGTTTGGTTTTAAATCTTACGTTTAGGTTGTCTTTCCGACATTATCCGCTTCCCCCCACCCCTCCCATAAAAAAATTGGAATGAAAGTCGGTTGTCTGCCCTTTAATCTTTAATGGCCGCTGCTTTTTGATTTTCCTGAAAAATAAAATAAAATAAAATAAAGTACTTGATCAAATTACGTGATTTTTTTTAAATATTTCATTTTCGATCCGTGACTGGTACTTACATTTTCTGCATTTTCTTTAATTTTAAATGCTGCCATAAAGCCAATCTGAAGAAGCACCTTTTCTTTTTCGTAAACCGTTTCGACCATTTCAGAGAAAAATTTCTGCATTCTCCGTTAATAATTGAATCGTCTTCATAAAAATAAATTTTAAAAAAACACGAAATCCTCTGAATGCCAATTCCTGACAAGCAAAGCACCAAAAAACATTTTATTTATAAAAAAAATATGTATTTAGCAAAAAGAAGCGCCAATTTTGAATCTAGATTCTCGTGAATTCTTTTCTAATCGACAGTTTAAAGGCTTCAAAATCAATTTCGAATTTCGAAATCTTACGTATCAGACATTTTCTGTATTTTCTATAATTTTCATTTCCGCCAATCTGAATAAGCACTCAATTTTTTCCAACTTATCAAGGCCCGGATAAGGGATAAGTGTTAGTTAGATTGTGAGACAACAAGACCAGTTATGGCGGAACTTGGATAGGGCTAGATTATCTAAGAGGACGGCTCAATAGAAATTTATTCACATTGGGTTTGAAGACGACCATGTTATACTCAGTCGGAAAGCAAATCCATGGTATTACGTTCTACAGACAGCCGTTTCTAAGAAAGAAACTATGGCCTCGGGTTTTATGAAAAAGGATGGGAGGTGATTAAGGATGCCATAGAGGCCACAACCAAGAATACATGAAATGAATAACGTTGGAAGTGTGTAGATTCTGACTCCATATAATTAAAGACAGACGAATATTGAAGGTTGAGAACCGATTTTATTTACTACCAACAACTTGTATTAGGAGAGGCAAAGTGTTCGTAGGATGGAATGTGATTTAACAAAGGAGATGAATGTTCATAAAATGTTTGTAGGTATGTATGAATTGACAAGGAATGAATGTTCGTAAAATGTTTGTAGGTATGTATGAATTGACAAGGAATGAATGTTCGTAAAATGTTTGTAGGTATGTATGAATTGACAAGGAATGAATGTTCGTAAAATGTTTGTAGGTATGTATGAATTGACAAGGAATGAATGTTCGTAAAATGTTTGTAGGTATGTATGAATTGACGAGGAATGAATGTTCGTAAAATGTAACTTATCTTTTGGATGATGGAGATGGTTAGGGTAGGGATCGGTCATCTTGCTGTCGGTGATGCGTGTCCTGGCTTGTAACTGAAAAGCGAGTGACTTTTTCATCAGCAGCTAGCAACCCGGCATCTTCGTCTTCTTTTTCCTCCTCTCTTCTTTGGTTTGTGTGAATTAGGCATCGTTTCGAATTGAAGTCGTTTGGCCCATAACATGAGAGCATAGTCGGCTTCAGTTCACTGATGCCTTATTTATTTTTCTTCTTCATCTCTTTAGGTCGGGTGGGAGAATTCGTCCGTGCGTTCACTGATGCAGCAGGGCGAATCTCCTCCTTTTCTCTTTTTGGTCCCCTTATTTTATAGTGGCAAACTGGCTCCCAGCGACTGTGATATTTGAGGTGTTTATTTTAGGCGCGGAGCTCTGCCATTGGTTGATAATTATTTTGTGGTTATCTTATTTTTTTCTTCCCAAGCGGAAGCGATGCGTGGAGCCATGTGCAAAAGACGATTTTTCATTTTGTCTCTTATGGTGGATGCGTTAACATCCGGTTCGCTGCCAATTCTCATCATGTTCCCACAAAACTCTGGTCATGGAATTTTCGCTAAGCTTTAGGCATATATATAGTGAGGAAAGTCGTGTGAATTGAGCACCTACTATAAGAGTAACGAGACTCACAACGTCACTTCTGTGTTTGCATAGTATTGATATTATTTTCTTCTGCTGTTAACCATTAATAAATTAGTCGTTGAAATCTAAAATGGAATAGTGTAAAATAAAACAAAAAGATACGAGGTGCCTTCAATAAGTTTTCAGACTTTTCCCATACAGGCACTTTTATTGATAGTACACACATGAAACTTTAGTCCCCTTTGAAGTAATCTCCTCCGGCTGCAATGCACTTGTTGTACCATTCCAACAACTTCTGAAAGGCCCTATGGAAGACCTCTTGTGTGAGCGTGTTTATGACCCTCGTCACAGCCTCTTTCATTTTCTTACTTGTCTTATAACGAGAGCCTCTAAGGTTTTCCTTGAGCTTAGGGAATAACCAAAAGTCACAGTGAGCAAGGTCTGGACTATGATAAGACAAATCTTTTGCATCTTCAGTTCCTTGCGAATAATTGTGTGTACGGTTCCCACACTGACATCAAACTGTTCACTTATTGTCTCTATAGACACACAACGGTTCTTATCCATGAAATTCTTTATTTGGCCAATCACCTCTCATGTTCTGACTTCTTTACTCCTCCCACACCTCTCATCATCCCTCACAGATTCCCTGCCTTCCTTGAATCTCCTATGCCACTCAAAGACTGATGTTCGATTCATGCAAGATGGTCCAAAAGCAGTCATAAGCATTCCATACGTTTGTGGCATTTTTTTTTTTTTCAAGTTTAAAACAAACTTTTATTGCATATCGTTCTTCCAAATTGTCCTCACATCCAGATTGCATTTTTGAAATTCACCAGCTGTGACAATCAGTCTTTAGTAGGGTGTATTCCAATTCCTACTGTAGCTGAACCTGAAATCATAACAATTGGTCAGTCATCCCATAAGATATACAGCAATAACATAGTGAATTTTCAAGAGTCTACAACAATTTTAAATGCCTGTAAAAAACATCGGGAAACTTATTGAAGGCACCTCGTATAAACTTTCAGGTGTTTACTTGTTTATTGAATATATATAATGTGTATATATTTATGATCGTCTAGTGTTCTCGAGTTTGTACGTGTCGATCTATTCACAGATACAGTTCAATGAACATATAACTTAAAGGGATGGATCACGGTCCTCTGGGGATATAACACCAGCCAAAAGGGAAACATACCTTGTACAAAAAAAAAGTTTAGAACACTGTCAATAATGTTCCCCATTCTTTATCTGTGCCTAAATCAAAATGTAGATTCCACGAACAAAGCTTCTTTCTTAGAAGTGCACACAAAAAAGCGGTCGATTATTTTAACTTTGACCCCTATTATGACCTCTTAAAATTTATTGTTTTGGGCTCAAATCAGGTGAAGTTAGATCCATGTCCAAGGAACCTATATCTAAAATTTCAAGTGTTTAGACCCAAAATTGTCGGAGGAGTTTGATAGTTCTCAAAGGTCAAATCGTTGAACTTTGACCCCTTAATCGCCAAATGTCTGACCGAAAAGCAATCACATCGATTTTCCCAAATCTCAGTACCCTGTATATCAAATTTCTAGTCTGTAGACTTAAAATTGACAGAGTTATTGCATAGGGAAATGTACACACACAGGCAGACAGATACAGATACACAGACACGTTTAGTTTTATAGATATATAGATAGATTTAGGTGAAAGTACAGAATAGTTAACTAAACACCATCCCATCCCCATGTTAAGAATGGTTTTCTAAATAATAACGTTATTATTTCAACGTGGTAACACAGATGCATAAGTACCCAAATAAATGCTACCAAAACAAAAGAACGAGAAAAATAGCTGTAACGTAGTTATCATATCAAAGTCGATACTGTGAACTGAACTTGCTACCTCACTGTTCTACCTCTACTAACGCAAACACATTCTTTCAATGTGACCAAACGAACAGTCTCCTGTTCTGCACAATTTCCATTTACCAAAAAGATAGGTTTGGAAGTTAATTTATTAAAGCCATCAGCATGTCAGACAGACGTTAAACCAATGATAATGATGATGGTGATGCTGATGCTGTTGATAAGTATGTTGCTGATGATGATGTTGATGATGCCCTTTTTGTCTTCCCTCCACAGAGGCCAGAGGTTTAGGGGCCAAAAAAAGGTTGATATGCCGTGAAACAAAACAATGAAACTAAACCATCTACGCATACAAGTATACTATTTTTCCATGCATCAAACGAAGACTGTGCTAATTTATATTTCTTTACCATAGACATAATAAAAATTTCTAGTGCTTTAGTTACTTCTTTAACGCATTTAGTGTAATTTAGGCATTTAGGCTCTCTATAATTCGGACCCTTACTAAGGAGTTTCTTAATCTAGAATTATTTACTATCTTTAAATCTCCTGTAATTACATGTTTTATCTCATTATTACAGAAAGGAGAGGAATTACATTCACATTCTGGAATATTATCATTTATATTTATATGTTGTACTATATATATATATATATATAAATATATATATATATATATATATGTGTGTGTGTGTGTGTGTGTATGTGTGTGTAAATCCACTTTCTCTACTACCATCATCCATAGTCATCATAATTCAACAAATAATCCGATGATCCTAATGTTGCGGACCAGGGTATAAAATACCCTAACTCGCAACAAAAGAAAATAATGAAACGTATGGAATGACGTAAACAATAAGTCAATTGCGGATGGAATAAACATGTCGTTTTTTTTCTTTTGAAAATGAAATGGTTTAGGTGTAACACGTGTTCATTCAGGCATTGACAACTAAATGCGTGGAAAAGAAAGAAATGAAGTTGAGGGCGAGAAATGGCCGTCCCGCACGTAGTAAGGAAAATAGAAAGGGAATGTTTGCCTTAGCAACACCGTGCGTTCATGATAGCAGTCGTCCATGTAGAAAAGTCTTCAAACCAAGAGCTATGGACGCCGAACTTGCCTGGTTGACAAAACCAGGCAAAAGGGAAGAAAGAGGAAGTTGAATAGTGTCGTGGACTTTTATATCAAGGTGAGTGTTCTGACTGTACATGTCTAGAATTCCTTTCAGGGGAAGTGACGTTTCGCATGTGTGCGTACTTGTGCGCGTATGTGTGCGTACATGTGTGTGCGTCTATGAGAATGTGTATATGCGTGCGTGCGTACGTGTGAGAAAAAACATGTTCGAACATATTTCACTCCCCAAATTCCCCAAACAATCCTAACACTATGCTTCTGCAGTTTTGAGATGAGGATTATGGGGTGGTGTTAATATATACGTTGTGTGATTGTGTGTCGTGTTACTAAATGTCTATAGTGGGCTTCTTCACTATATGAACCCTAAGTTATCGTGTTGCGGTCTATTTACGTTCTGTGATCATCTATGTGTGTTGCGTGCATGTGTCTCAGGCGTTTACCTCATCAACTTTTCAACTGCATCGTTGGTCTTTTGTTTCATCTGGGAATTTCATCTGTTCTTGGATGGAAGCTGGAACCTGTGGACAAATGAATTTTAACTCCAAGATGATTTTATATATTTTTTTTATTACTTCCCAGGTGTCGATCGCAAAATAGCAGGAAGTGGATATCTTTGCTTATGGGTTTCTCTTCGTCTCCAATTTTGAGACACGTCAGTTCCCTACCAAGGGGCGGGGCGGGGTGGGGGGAGAAACAACCATTAACCCATCCGCCCTGCTCGATGTCCAAATTCCAACTCGTCTATTTCCTCAGCTAACCAGAACATATGACAGAAAGACATGTACTTCCAATGCTGTTCAACTCTCTTCTGGTGCAACTTGTCCAGTTTACCCCTCAACATGTTCTGACAACTTTTATCAAAACATAACTTCACATCTCATCACTTGTTTACGTCCAATTAGGTAGACAGATAAATCGATAGATATATAGCTAGATAAACAGATACAAAGATAGATAGATAGATAGATAGATAGCTAAATTGATAGATAGATAGATAGATAGATAGATAGATAGATAGATAGATCGATAATAGTTAATTGACACTTTTAACTCTGTTGTTATCTAACATTGCTTATTCATATTATTTGGAGGTTAAGCTAAAATAATTTAATATGCAAAGTTAAGATGCCGGAAGTGGACTCGGTTTACGTAAATATGGTTGTTAAAAGTCATTAAATAAACTTTTAAAAAAAGATTCCCTGCTAATATGAAAGTTAAGACACCAGAAGTGGACTCGGTTTACCTAATTATGAAACAGAAGTCACTAAGCATGAAACGAAATACGAAACCATATGGAAACACTTCTTGTTTTATTATGAAACTAGCGGGGGTACCCGGCGTTGCCCGAGTGTTTGTTTCCGGGACGGGGGGGGGGAGTTTTAAAAAATGTTATGGTAGGTAAATATGAAGGATCAAACCCCGAGTCATGAGTAAAAGTAGGAAAATAAAGTGTAAAAAAACAAACATCTGCAACGTTAACAGTTTGGCCACCAAGAAAAGTCCATTCCAGTTGTTTAGGAAAAAAAAAAACGACTACGGTAGGTCGGCGCGAACGTGAAAATATAATGTGAATTGTCCAGCACGCTAACCACTACGCCACAGAGCACTGCAGCTCAGTTTAGTGATTTTAAATAACTTCACATGAAAGATCTACGAAGCCAAACCAGTGTTCTCTTCTCAACTGTTCTTTGCGAACGATCCCCAAACGGTGTTAAGTGGTGGCAGGGGGAGGAGGAATTTATTAGAGAGAAAATATTTTACCACTTCCATTGATCTTAACCGATTTTGGCCGTGACTTCTCAGCAGAAAAAGTATAGAAATCTAAGATTATCGAGGAATTTGAGAAATAATAAGCCTATAACACACCTCAGATATTGTTCTGCCGTTTGTGCATATTATATTTGCATGAAATATCTTGATTTTTAATCCTATTAATGTCAAAATCAGACTGGAAAAAATGAGTTCATTTTATTTATATAGAGACAAAATAAAAAAAAATAAACTTTTATTTTTTACATTTCTATCTAATTTTTAATAATAAAAATGGATATATTTTATTCCAAAAAAGTAATTTAAACAATCATGGTTTACATTTCTATAAATAATTTTCTACTCCAATGCAACTAATCGAACATATGTGCATGAATAGCATTGTCAGAAATCATCAGTAAAAATTCACGGTAAAAACTGGAATATTTAGACTTACTGTCTTTCGAAGCTTATAACTTCTTGAAAAATGTAATTCAAACCTTAATCTTTTTTCAATTCAAGGAGTAAAGACCAAATTTTAAAAAAATAACAGGTTTAATAGCAAATTATGCAGTATTTGTTTTTTTTAAATCGGTTTTCCTTAAAAAAGATTTAAAAAAAAAACAACGAAATTTTACTTCCTTCGATAATAAAAAATATATAAAAATTCCAAAAAATTACTTACCTATAAAAACTAATATTCGATGAGTAGTTCAATTGTTCATTATTAAGAATTTATCCCTATTTATACTTATATTCCATGTCCTTTTTAAATAAAATACTTTTTTAAACAAGGAGTGAAAACAAACGCGAACTCATATTTTTTAAACTGTTCAAATAAAGGGAGCAAGTCTGATTTTATTCGCCTTTATATTCCGGCACCTTGAAGGGACATAATTTATATGTCTTTTTAATGCGTGCTGTAAACCAAATTTAGTATTTCGGTCCTCCGTACTTAAAAAACGGAAATTATTCACTTATAAGTTTTTATTGTTAAACAAAAAAACCAGTTGACCGATTTTTTTTATTCTTTTAATGAAATACATGAGTTTTTTATTGATATATTTTAATACTTCTTTATCGACTGAATTTTTTGTTTTTTTATATATCTAAAAAAAAGAAAGCATTGAATGAAATAGAAAAATTTGTTGTAAGCATCCCATATTTACTTGACATTCTAAGCATAACATAAGCTTCCACTTAAAACAAAAAAGGTTTTACACTTTGGACTTTACAGGTAAATTTCCAAAAAACTATTCTGTTTTTTTTTTTTTTGTTGTTGTTTGTTTTAAATTAGAATATTTTATTTATTGATCGTTTATCTTCAATTTGTGATATATTAAACTTTGGTACATAAATTATGAAAATTTTAATAGACATTTAAAAATGGGAGGGGGTGAATTTAAAAAAAAACGTTTGCCCAAAATATTATATTTGGTTTATTGGAAAGAGCATAAAATTTCACATTGACTCTGAAAACATCATAAAAATTGAATCAGTATAAAAATTTTGATAGATTTTTAAAGTTTAAAAATTGAAAAATATTTAACTTGTAAAATTCAATTGATTTCATTACGTAAAAAAAATGGCTGCATGAAGGCACGCCGACATTTTGTAAACACTGTTTTTTTTTTAATAAAAAATAATATTTCTATTATTTTTTAAACAACTTTAATAGTTTATTTTGGAAGTATATTCCATAAAGAAAATAAACAACCCACTTTAAAACTTCTGGCATGAGAATTCAAAAGGGAGATAATTTTCCGTTTTGGTTTAAACAAGATGGCGGAAAATTTTTCACCTCCTAACAATGAAAGTTGTTTTTTTTTTTTTTTATAATTCAGTAATATTCTAGTAATTTCGACTGCATAATTTGGAAGCTACCATTGTAACTTATTAGAATTAACAAAAAAATCAGTTGAAACCATTGTTTTTATCTGAAAACTCCATTTATCGACTACAACATCTCATCCCAATTCTGTAAGAGCGCCAGAAAAGTAATTTAAACTTTCTATAAATAATTTTCTAAATATTAAAAATATATTCATATGGAAATAAATTCAAATTTTCACAAATTTTATCACATAATTTTGTCATAAATAATGTATCATAAAACACTAGATATCTTCGACCAAATTGACAACTCGGAAATTCTAAAAGAAACAATTTAAACAAATTTTATTTTCTACCTTTCTATTTTTAGAATAAATGCAACAACAACAAACACAACAATAACAAAAAAAAAAGAGAACACGAAAAATAATTTAAACAATTAAATTAATTTTTTTTCAAATATTTTTTAATTAATTTATTAAATGTTTTTTCTTAATTAAATTTTTTATTTTTCATTTTAAATTAAAAATACATTTTACTTAAAAATTTAACTTATTCTACATAAGTTGTTTTAATTATTTTGCATTTCACATTTGTAAAAAAAAAATACAAGATTTTTTTAGATTATTTATTTTTTCATTTTAAATTTCCGAGTTGACAATTTGGTTTCATTTCGGTTTCCGGTGCACTCGATCTGAGTTTTCGATCACCTGTCGGGCTACTGAGCATCCGCCATATTTCATTAGTTATTTAGACAAGACATACACATTTTAATCATGATTTTATCTAGTCCAGATGAGTGCAGTAAATAAACTTTTAACTCGAAATGACCCCTAATGTACTAATGTATAACATAAGGCACAGAAAAGAAACATTTATAATGCGTACACAGCTTTATTTTCTCATAGAACCACAATACGCGTTGAAGGGATTTTACCAATCCGTCTAAAAAGGATGTACATCAACGGTGATACAACGGGTTCCTAAAACGTAAGTTGCGTACTAATTTTGAAGTTAGGTTGAATTTACTTCCGGTTCTTTTTTATGGAAATCGCTCCAGACAACGCATGAAGCAAATTGATGTAAGGAGCTAAAAAAAAATAGTACTTCAAGGTAAAAAAAAACAAAAAAACTTGCCAACAATAAGTGTTAGAGGGAATAGATTCTGACCCAATGTTCTTGTTAATAATTTCTTATGATTATAATCTCTGGCAAAAAAAAACTCCCCCCCCCCTCCAAAAACCGGCCAAACAAAAAAATGTCCATCCAAAAAGAAAAAAGAACATGACCCCCCCCCCCAAAAAAAAACATCCATGAAAAAAACGTAAAAATAAAACCCAAAAACATGGCCAAAAAAAGTATCCCTCTCCAAAAAAAAAAACGTCAAAAAAAAATATCCACAAAAAAATAAAACATAACAAAATAATCCGAAAACCGCAAAGTTCAAGCAAAAAGAAAAAAAAAGGCCACACACGCCAAACTTCTTTCCTTTTTGGATTAATGAATGCTCCCTCGGGTTAATTGCATACAACATCGGAGCCAATGCATGTAGATCAACCAAAATAACAACTTTCTTAAATTATTTATTTTAAAATCATTAACCATTAAAGTTTTTTCATTTTAGAATTTCCGAGTTGTCAATTTGGTCTCATTTCGTTTTCCGGTACACTCGATCTGACTTTTTGATCACCCGTCTGGTCTTCTGAACATCGACCATGTTACATATTCATCGTTAGTTATTTATACGAGACATATTTTAATCATGATTTTCTCTAGTTCAGATGGGTGCAGTAAATAAACTTTTAACTCGAAATGACCCCTAATGTACTAATGTATAACATAAGAAGCAGAAAAGAAACATTTGTAATGCGTATATAGCTTTATTGTCTCATATGTTTTGACATTTACTCCTGATCTGAAATGGAACACGTACATCAAGTCTGTTGCCAAGGTCGCTGGGAAAATGGTAGGATCCTTCTACCGCATCCAGAAGATATCTCACTACTGATACAATTCTCTATCTATATAAAAGCCAAGTACGTTCAAGGATGGAGTACTGCTGCCACATCTGGGCAGGAGCTTAGTGGCTTAGTGGGGAATGACCTTTTCTCTTCCCTGCAACCTCTCTCCGTCTAGCTGAAACCACTGATGAACCGCCCCCTTAAGTAAGACACTTTATCAAATCTCCAATACTAACGATTACTACGATACTATCCCATTGATTACTGTACACGAAATAACCCTTATCCGCGAGTGGCTCTGGGCCTTGTTAAGCGGTGACCACCATGTAAAAAAAAAATATATATATATAAGCTCAATATGCTTTGAAGGGATTTTACCCTTCGATTGAATTACATAACCGAAACTTTTTGATAACACAAGAAGTGTTAATAAAAAAAAAAATGCATCCATTACTTATGACAAAATTCTGTGATAAAACATGTGAAAAAATAAATATATTATTTAAAAAAAAAACACCATTTAAAGAAATGTAAATAATACAAATTCTCATTAGTTTTCTTTTTTTGTGATAACACAAATGTTTAAAAAAAAAACTATTTATAGAAATTTAAATAAACAAAAACAAAGTTTATTATTATTGTTTACTGTTTCATGGTAGCACAAGAAATGTTAAAACTAAAATAATTTTTTTAAATAAAT
The DNA here is from genome assembly GCF_053919585.1 of Euprymna scolopes. Taxonomy (NCBI): domain Eukaryota; kingdom Metazoa; phylum Mollusca; class Cephalopoda; order Sepiida; family Sepiolidae; genus Euprymna; species Euprymna scolopes. The sequence goes on from NC_136523.1 coordinate 38,084,014, forward strand.
CATTCCCATATGGTTTCGTATTTCGTTTAATGATTTTCATTCCATATTTAGATAAATTGAGTCCACTTCTGATGTCTTAATTTTGCATACTTAATTTTTGGACATAACCTATTTGAATTATTCGAACCACTGTTTTCATTTCCACAACGTTTCGACTAATATAACCTTCGACCTTCTTCAGACTCAAGCACCCATAGTACAACAGATAAAGTACAAAGTAAATTCAGTTCTAAGGGACACTCTTCTGGAGGTTGAAGGTGTTACAGCAGGTCTGGAGGCAACAATTGGTCATACGACTATTAGGTGGACACAGAGGCAAAAAGATAACGGCAGTAGCAAAAGAACAATGACAAACACTGAAATTTGTTTAAAGACGATGGATATCGTGTTTTATTTACCAAAAGAAACAAATGCAAGTGGTAAATTTGAAAGGTCTGGAGATTGGGGTTAGTCTGAGTATGACAGGATCAGCCTCTGGAATGGGGCAGCTTGACGTCAGTAGGAATTGGAAGAGGTAACCAGACGACAGTGGGTATTGAAACAGGGCTGTTGGATATCAGTAAACAGTGGAGGAGTAACCAGATGACAGTGGATACTGGAACAGGACTACTGCACGTCAGTAAATATTGGTATGCGTAGCCAGACATTGACAGGCTCTGGAGTGGGCAGCCTGACAAGTACAGGCATTGGAACACTGCTGAGGGATATAAGAGGCACTGTAGACTGCAGGAGGCATTGAAGACTGCAGGAGGCGCTGAAGATTATAGGAGATGCTGGAAACCGCAGGAAAGAGTCGTAGTTCGCTGGTTGTAGAAGGGTAGGCTCAGGAAGCAGGCAGGCAGTAATAGTTGCATAGAAGTAGTTGTTCACAGTGTGGAAAAGGTAGTCCTCAAAAAGGCTGTTTTAACTACTGTTACAGGTGCTGGGACCCTTCGACTGCTGGGCTTGTCGATTTGACTGGAAGTGTCAAAGTCACATTCAGGAGACTTCCTGCTCCCTAGTTGTGTTAAAAGGGTTTTGTCTGCAGATGCGCTGTATTCTATGAAAGAGTGTTATAGGAGATGCTGCTCTTAGTAAAAAAATCAAATGAAGAGAATTACTTTCTTACCGGCCTGGAGATTGTGGTTAGTCTGAATAAAACAGGATTAGCCTCTGGAACGAGGCAGCTTGACGTCAGTAGGAACTGGAAGAGGTAACCAGACGACAGTAGATACTGGAACAGGGCTGCTGGGCGTCAGTAGGCATTGGCATGAGTAGCCGGACGTTGACAGGCTCTGGAGTGGGTAGCTTCATGTTGACCGGCACTGGAATGGGTAGCCTGATGGCTACAGGCGCTGGAACGAGTAGCCTGTAGGAGGTGCTGGAGACTGCAGGCTGCAGGAAGTGTTGAAGGCTCAGGAGGTGCTGAGGGCTAATGGAGGTGCTGGATGTTGCAGGAATTTTTTTTTTCGTTTACAAATAAAAAACAAATTGACTTAACAAATACCCACGCAAAACACTTACATGCATTAACACATGTGAATTGCATGTGCTAGTCATGTGCCTAACTTTTTGGCGTGTTTTCTTTATTTGAGTGTATAGCGATGTTCTGAACACACGCTGCGACAATGGCTCAATTTTCAGTGTGGGCAATACTTAGACTACATTAAAATTCTACCCCAACATGCCTGACGGAACAAGAGCATGCTATCCCCAGGGGTTCCGTTCATAATTCCATACAGATTCCCAAGTTCAACAGAAAAATTCCTAGGAAACGAACTCACACACACACACACACACACACACACACACACACACACACACACACACACACACACACAGACAAAGTGACTTTTATATATAAGCAAAGATTATATTACATTACAAAAAAATAACAACAATGATCGACCAAGACGTTTTCAATACATTCCTGGATTATATTATTACCAACAGGGCTATTTGGCGTTGCCCGGGACAAACGCGTAACATATTTCTATTAAAACTTCTCTTAATCTCTTTTTCCCGTTGACAAGATACACCTGAAGAAAGATGGAGGTAAACGCTGTTAGAATAACACCCAAGACCTCACCTGTTTGTTTAAATGTATGTATGTATGTTGTTTAAATGTATGTATGTATGTATGTATGTCAGGTTATGTCATATGCTACTGTTACCATGTAACCCAGTACTACCTGCCTCATGGTCGGGTCACCGGCGACTAAACTGGTTCCCCCACCACACTTGTTTGGTGAGGAGGGCGACTAGTCTCCCTGAAGGATTAAAAACAAGACCTTCCAAAGGGCGAATGAACCATTTTCGGGGTCAACGACCAACTAGTACCATGTATATTTGTATGTATATATATATATATATATATATATATATATATATATATATATATACATATATATATGTGTTGGGGTAGAGAGGGCTCCCGTAAGCCATGGTAAAGGCAACCTTTCTAGGAGAAGCAAATCTCTGATTTAAAAAACCATAAAGCGGGAGACCAGTACCCGCATTAAGCTAGTCTGCAGTTTAACTTGTTGCTGGCTATCTTGCTCTTGCTTGTTGCTGGATCTCAACATTTTGAACCGAGAGAGAGACTTAGCTGTCATACAAAGCTAAAACTCTGTAACATCATCTTTGTATAGATACTCCCTCAGGCATTTGGGCTCATGGACTTTAAGTGTCTGAGGGAGTGGCACTCGTCTGACAAGACGTTGCAATCATCATCCCGTATGTATGCTTAAAACTTTCGACAAAGGCAACGGATTTTCACAAGATTGGTAATGTTTTGAAGCTTCGGACGACAAATATCGAAAAATTGGCTAAAAACATTAATTCATTCACCCTCAACTGGATACTTTTCTGCAAGGAGGGGTCGCTTTTTTTAACTGATATTTTCGAAAGCCATTCCCTCTTTTCGATTGACTAACCTTAATTTAAACGTTTGCCACTTTCGGTTTGGCGATGGATGTAACAGCAAAGACGTCATGTTTTTTTTTTCACATTCTTTTCCTCCTTCACAATATGGGTTCGAGCCTGCCTACTACCACTCTTTTGTTTTTTTATTTTTGCTCAACACACATCTCCAAACACCCGGGTAACACCGGGCAGCCAGGCTAGTCTATAATATAAATCTCACCTGTCTGTTTAAATATATGCATGTATGTTTGTATGTATGCCTAAAACTTTTGACAGAGACGACGGATTTTCACGAGATTGGTATCGTTTTGAAGCTCGACCCGTCGGCCGACAAATATCGAAAATTTGGCCCAAAACATTAATTCATTCCCCCTCAACTGGATACTTTTCTACAGGGTGGTGTCGCTTTTTTTGCCGATATTTTCAAAAGTCATCCCCTCTTTTCGATTGACTAGCCTTATTTTAAACGTTTGTAACTTCCGGTTTGGCAATGAATGTAACGGCAAAGACATCACTTTTTGGGGGGAGGGGGTCACATTCATTTCCTCCTACGCTGTAAGGGTTCGAGCCTGCCTGCCTGCCTGCCTGCCTACTACCACTCTTTTTTGTTTTTATTTTTGCTCAACACACACCTCCAAACCTCCGGGCAACGCCGGGCACCCAGGCTAATACTAATTATAAGGCTACAAAATGATTTTATTTTTTCCTGTCCACACACAATACATTTGTAATGCGCACCTGCCATTCAACCCGGTTCTGTTTGCGGAGAAATCATCAGCTTGCCCTCAAGGTACTAATTAAGTTAAAATTAATGGAAATTAATTATCAAAAGAACTCATTAGCCTCGAAGGCATGAAGTGCCTTCAATAAGTTTCCAGACTTTTTTTTATTGTACAAGCATTTAAAATTGTTGTAGACTCTTGACAATTCAGTATGTTATTGTTATACATCTTATGAGATATGTAGTAAAGATTTAGAAGGCTGTCACAATGCGAGGAATGAAATATAGTCGTTGTTGGTAAGAGAAGACGAGAACAAGTGGCGATTTACAAATCAATAAGTACATACATATATTTTATATATACATATATTTATTCAGTTGTATTAGGTAAAATGTCTTACTTGTTATGTCTGCGACAATATCCATTATTAATTTCAGAAAAAATTCCCTTTTCAAATGGTGGGTGTAACAGATCGATTCAAAGCATGCTAGATGATGGAGCGGAAGTTGGATAGCTATGTGGGGGCTCCGAGCAAATGTGAGTAGAGGATTTATGTATGGTCTGATTAGGTAATTAACATGTTTATAATTGTTATTTATTTATTTTTGTTTATTTGTCTTTTTTTTTTTGGTTTATAACTTGTTGCTTTAGCGTGAGCTTTTTAATTTTGTATGTTCTCTATTTTGCTGTCTTTATTATTACTATTATTTACTTATTTTTTTTTTCTGCTGATATGTGGGGTGTCTAAGTCACATAAGTCGCTAGTGGGCTGTGTCCGGTCAGCTACTGAAGGATAGAGTAGGGGTGGGATGTGAGAGAGGAGGGGAGGTGGGGTGCAGGGTGGTGCGTTCCCAGTCGGCAGCCGGGTGTTTAGGTTAGTGTTGCCAGGAGTAGGAAGATAGGTGGGGAGGAGGGCATTGGGATGACATTCCTTGGGAGTTGTTAATTTATTTCCATGAGATTATAAGTGGTAGTAGTCTTATGAGATGACTGATCATCTTTTATGATTTCAGGTTCAAATGAACAGCTACAGCAGGAATTGTAATACACCCTACTAAAGCCTGAGTGTCACAGCTGGTGAATTTCAAAAACGCAATCTGGATGTGAGGACACTTTAGAAGAACGATATGCGACAAAATTCTGTTTTAAACTTGAAACAAAAAAATGCTACAGAAACATATAGAATGCTTCAGACTCCTTTTGAGTAGCATAAAGAAGGCAAAAAGTCTGTGAGGGATGATAAGTGGTCTGGGAGAAATAAGGAATTCAGAATAGCACAGGTGATTGGCCGAATAAAGAATTTCATGGATAAGGACCGTCGTGTGTCTATAGAGATGATAAGTGCGCAGTTTTATGCCAGTGTGGGAACTGTACACACAATTATTCGCAAGGAACTGAAGATGCGGAAGATTTGTGCAAAGTTTGTCCCAAGAGTGCTCAGAAAAGATCACAGACTATTTGACCAAGATGAGCATCAAAACAGTTCCTCACTCTCCTTATAGTCCAGATCTTGCTCCCTGTGACTTTTGGTTATTCCCTAAGCTCAAGGAAAACCTTAGAAGCTGTCTTTATGAGACAATGGAAGAGATGAAAGTGGTTGTGACGAGAATCGTTGAATACTATGTTCAGACTTTCAGGAAGAGATTCCGTCAAAGGGCCCAGCACTTTTCAAATCAGGTCAGTGGCATATGGTCTGAGTATTTATGAGAAGGATTAGGGGGAGGAAAGGATGCCATAGAGGCCACAACCAAGAATACCTGAAATGAATAACGTTGGAAGTGTGTAGATTCTGACTCCATATAAAGACAGACGAATATCGAAGGTTGAGAACCGATTTTATTTACTACCAACAATTTGTATTAGGAGAAGCAAAGTGTTCGTAGGATGGAATGTGATTTAACAAAGGAGATGAATGTTTGTAAAATGTTTGTAGGTATGTATGAATTGACAAGGAATGAATGTTCATAAAATGTTTGTAGGTATGTATGAATTGACAAGGAATGAATGTTCGTAAAATGTTTGTAGGTATGTATGAATTGACAAGGAATGAATGTTCGTAAAATGTTTGTAGGTATGTATGAATTGACAAGGAATGAATGTTCGTAAAATGTTTGTAGGTATGTATGAATTGACAAGGAATGAATGTTCGTAAAATGTTTGTAGATATGTATGAATTGACAAGGGATGAATGTTCGTAAACTGTTTGTAAGTATGTATGAATTGACAAGGAATGAATGTTTGTAAACTGTTTGTAGATATGTATGAATTGACAAGGAATGAATGTTCGTAAACTGTTTGTAGATATGTATGAATTGACAAGGAATGAATGTTCATAAACTGTTTGTAAATATGTATGAATTGACAAGGAATGAATGTTCGTAAAATGTTTGTAGATATGTATGAATTGACAAGGAATGAATGTTCGTAAAATGTTTGTAGATATGTATGAATTGACAAGGAATGAATGTTCGTAAACTGTTTGTAGGTATGTATGAATTGACAAGGAATGAATGTTCGTAAAATGTTTGTAGATATGTATGAATTGACAAGGAATGAATGTTCGTAAAATGTTTGTAGATATGTATGAATTGACAAGGAATGAATGTTCGTAAACTGTTTGTAAGTATGTATGAATTGACAAGGAATGAATGTTCGTAAAATGTAACTTATCTTTTAGACGATGGAGAGGGTCAGGGTAAGCCGGTCATTCTGCTGTCGGTGATGCGTGTCCTGACTTGTAACTGGAAAGCGAGGGACTTCTTTCATCAGCTCTAGCAGCCCGGCATCTTCGTCGTCTTTCTCCTCCTCTCTTCTTTGGTTTGTGTGAATTAGGCATCGTTTCGAATTGAAGGCGTTTGGCCCATAACATGAGAGCGTAGTCGGCTTCAGTTCACTGGTGCCTTATTTCCTTTTCTTCTTCATCTCTTTAAGTCAGGTGGGAGAATGTCCGTGCGTTCACTGACATAGCTGGGCTAAAATCTCCTGTTCCCTCCTCTCGGTTCCCTTAAATACCTTGTTTTTATAGTGGCAAACTGGCTCCCAGCGACTGTGATATTTGAGGTGTTTATTTTAGGCGCGGAGCTCTGCCATTGGTTGATAATTATTTTGTGGTTATCTTATTTTTTTCTTCCCAAGCGGAAGCGATGCGTGGAGCCATGTGCAAAAGACGATTTTTCATTTTGTCTCTTATGGTGGATGCGTTAACATCCGGTTCGCTGCCAATTCTCATCATGTTCCCACAAAACTCTGGTCATGGAATTTTCGCTAAGCTTTAGGCATATATATAGTGAGGAAAGTCGTGTGAATTGAGCACCTACTATAAGAGTAACGAGACTCACAACGTCACTTCTGTGTTTGCATAGTATTAATATTATTTTCTTCTGCTGTTAACCATTAATAAATTAGTCGTCGAAATCTAAAATGGAATAGTGTAAAATAAAACAAAAAGATACGAGGTGCCTTCAATAAGTTTCCAGACTTTTCCCATACAGGCACTTTTATTGATAGTACACACATGAAACTAGTCCCCTTTGAAGTAATCTCCTCCGGCTGCAATGCACTTGTTGTACCATTCCAACAACTTCTGAAAGGCCCTATGGGAGACCTCTTGTGTGAGCGTGTTTATGACCCTCGTCACAGCCTCTTTCATTTTCTTACTTGTCTTATAACGAGAGCCTCTAAGGTTTTCCTTGAGCTTAGGGAATAACCAAAAGTCACAGTGAGCAAGGTCTGGACTATAATAAGAGAGAGGAACTGTCTTGATGCCCATCTTATTCTTTCTTTCTGATTTTCTCTAAGCACTCTTAGGACAAATCTTTTGCATCTTCAGTTCCTTTTATTGATAGTACACACATGAAACTAGTCCCCTTTGAAGTAATCTCCTCCGGCTGCAATGCACCATTCCACAACTTTATCCTTGTCACAGACTATTTGACCAAGAGACAGTTCCTCACCCTCCCTATAGTTCAGACCTTGCTCTCTGTGACAATTGAGGAGATAAAAAAGGCTGTGACAAGAGTCACTGACATACTCACACAAGAGGACTGACGTTGTTGGGATGGTACAACAAGTGCATTGCAGTCGGAGGAGATTACTTCAAAGGAAACTAAAGTTTCATGTGTGTACTATCAATAAAAGTGCACATACGAAAAAAGTCTGGAAACTTATTGAAGGCACCTCATGTGTATTAGCCTTATATTGAATTGATAATAATTAGTTTAGATAATCAATGGATTTAAAAATTTAATAAATAAATCGTTCTATTTTTTCTACTTGTGGATCCATGCATCCCCCATCGATGGTCGTTAATGTGAAAAAGACAGTGGCGACACGGCCAGAACAAGAATGATGAATGTTGGAGAACACAGCCATGGCACTCAACGTTTGGGTCAGCAGCTTGGTGTCATGGGCTGGATGATGGGGTTTAGTGCTTGTATTGAGACATATATCTATCCATATACCTATCTCAGTCTGTTCATATCTATCTATCTATTCAGGTCTGTCCATGTCTATCTAAGTCTGTTCATATCTCTATCTTTATCTAGCTATCTATCTATTTCCATCTATTTGTACCTCTATTTCTCTCTCTATTTCTATCTATCCCGGTCTGTTTATATCTATCTCTCTCTATCCCAAGCTGTTCACATCTTTCTCTATTCATCTGTTTATCTATAAATCTATCTATATATCCCAGTCTGTTCATCATCTCTCTCTCTCTATCTCTCCCTCCCTCCATTTATCTTTCTTTCCATCTCTCTATCTGGATTTAAATTTAGTTTATATTGGGTATGTGCAAAATGAATAGCCGATGCTCAAAATGTATAAACATTTTGACCCCCCCCCTTTACTTAAAAATTCACCAAAAATCAGGAAATTAACCAATTTCAATGAAATTTTCAGTATTTATCAAATAATGATCACGGAATATAATGAACCCATTATTTTTATTTAAATCTTAGTGGAAATTTATTATTTTATTTAAACAAAAAATACCTTTATTAAAGTTATGGTTTTCAGTAGTAAAAAAAAAAAAAAAAAAAAAATGAATGAATTTATTTTTGCTTTTTTTATGAATATAAAGCATCGTAAATTATAACAATTTTTTAAAAATTATTTAATTTTTACAGGAACATTACGAACCCCCCCCTAAAGTCTGTATATTAATGAATTCGAAATAAATAATAAAATGGAATGTAATGATGATGATTGTTTTGTCTAATGTACAATAGGTTCACTAGCATTTATCTCCCTTTGCCGGCCTCTTTTTCTTAGAGGTTCTTTCAGACGTTTTCACCAGCTGAGGCTTTTGGTGCCTGTCCCCAATCCCTTTTAGTTGCCTTCCTCATGGTTTTCATCGTATACTTTCTATCCTTTTAAATATTTCGAAATTTTTTGAGCATCGTAGATAAGAATTATTTTAGGATAGAACTGCTAGGATTAGTTTCAAGTATTTCTTTTATCCAAACAAAAATTGTCTACCTTCTTGCTACATGTAAAGCCTAACCTCTCGTAATTCGACTGTCACTCAGCATAATTCGTATATTTTTTTTCTTCCTCCAGCAATATTTTTATGATGGTAGTAAATATGGTAGGTAGGTTGCCATAAAGTTGCTGCTTCGTGGGATGATCTTGCTTAGACATATTTAACACTGTTCATAGCATTCGGGTGTAAGTGTCACCTAGCTTTCTTTCCAATCTTTTGGTGGAGTGTCCAGGTTGTAGTACCATAAACAAGAACAGACTCCACCACTGAAGAACTGCCTTTCGATATCTCTCTCCATGAAACCTATGTTGCTGTCCAGGTACATAAACTTAGTAACTTCTTTCAGTGTTGTTTCATATCTTCTACCATCAGGGAGTAAAGTCTACAATTTGCCAGTCACTGCAAAAAGGAGCAAGCAAGAGCTCGTGCATGAGCATAGGACGACCTAGATCCATGTATATCCAGCAAATTATAAAGGTCGCCAGATTCTGGAAATCTTTCTATTGAGAAGGTACAAAGGCTTCTGCTAGTTTTTAGAAAGAGCATTTTAATCATTATAGATCCACGTACATCCAGCAAATTGTAGATGACACCAACTGTGATCCTGAAGATCTGGAGCAGCTGGTGGAGGACAGGGAGATCTGGAGAGAGAGTCACATTGATTCAGTGAAGGAACCCGACCAGATAGATTTTTATGATCAGATGCTATTTATTCTGTAAGTTGATCAAGTCTACGACTCTCTTTAAAGTCTTAATAAACTCCTCATCTCTGCCTTGTCTTCACTTTGTATTCACACATTTCTGAAACAATGATTTCCTTTTCAGTTTTACATTTGTCGATGATCAATAAACATGTCTAAAATATATGTCATCATCATCATGCAGTCTCTCGTAGTTGGGGCCTCAGTGCTTTATCTCTCAGTGTTGGCGTAGTCTAACTCCATCACCATAGCGGACATTCCATCTTGGCTCCAAACTTGCTTGCGCAGTTTAGGTGCAATATCTGTTGCACATCAGATAGACACACTATGAATCTTCAATGCTCATGTCCAAGGGAGCGAACCCGCGACAACTGGCAGCAGAAGAGGCTGAAGCTTCTGGCCGAAAGTAATCTCAGTGAGGTAAACAGTCGCCCTATCATGTCCGCTACTATGCCTTTTCTTTCGGGATGAGGTTCCATAGCCTTTTAAGAAAAACTGCAAGTCAGCAGAAGGATTTGAAGTCAGAGTTCCCATCTCTTAGCCTTTTGCTGTGATAAGGCCCACAAGGCAGTGGTGTTTGGTTTTGAGGTTGGTTCCTCTAGCCTTCGCCCACAAGATATTGGGGTAGGGGTTGGTAGTGTGCCCGGGCATGTCCACACATCGGTGGCCCATAACGCACTACCTCTGGGGTCCCCTACTACTCCGAGATCTCCTACAAGTCTAGCCTGGGGTCACAAGGCAACCAGTTACCGTGTGTGGCCAAGGTGGAGGCATTAGGAGTCTTGATGATGGAGAGGCTATGTACTGGCAGAGAAGACTTATGCATAGCTGCTCCCTTTTCACCACAAGGTTAGCCAGCAGTATTAGCTGGAAGCGAGAATGCAAGCATGAACTTAACATTAACTTATACTTAACACACTAGACGCATCACATCCCCCTGCCAGATTAAGAATCCAAACACACACACCCTAAATACTAAAATATATACCATGCCTCAGTCTGGTTTGTCAGAAACTATCAGTTTGCATACATTTCCAGGAAATAACCATTTTAAATTGCTTCTAGTATAATTTCTTTTATCTAAAGGTCGCCAGATTCTGGATATCTTTCTATTGGCTGCTTTTGCTGGTTTGTACAAAGAGCATTTTAATCATTATAGATCCACGTACATCCAGAAAATTGTAGATGACACCAACTGTGATCCTGAAGATCTGGAGCAGCTGGTGGAGGACAGGGAGATCTGGAGAGAGAATCACATTGGAAGGAGCCCGACCAGATAGATTTTTATGATCAGATGCTATTTATTCTGTAAGTTGATCAAGTCTACGACTCTCTTTAAAGTCTTAATAAACTTATCTCTGCCTTGTCTTCACACATTTCTGAAACAATGATTTCCTTTTCAGTTTTACATTTGTCGATCAATAAACTAATATCTAAAATATATATCATCATGCATATACCATGCCTCAGAGTTTAGTTTGCCAGAAACTATCAGTTTGCATACATTTTCAGGAATGGTTAAATTTTCAAGTTGGCGTTGTTTTACAGTCAACATCACTGTGTCAACAATTAATTTGACAATTTGTGAAAAATCTCAGAGTTAACAATTAATTTGACAATTTGTGGACAATCTCATAGAGTTGACTATTAATTTGACAATTTGTAAACAATCTCATACAGTTACTAATTAAATGCAAAATTTGTCGACAATCTTGCAGAGTTGACAATTTTCATTTTGAATTGCTTCTAGTATAATCTCGTTTATCTAAGAAAAAATTTGTTTACCTTTTCGCCATGTAAAAAACCTACCTCTCCTCTCTCGTAATTCAGCTGTTACTCAGCATAATTTGTATATTTTTCCATCTCAAACAATATTTTTTATAATCAAATGCTTTCTATTCTGTAAGTTTATGACTCTCTTTAAAGTTTGAGGTTTTAGTAAACTCCTCATCCCTGCTTTATCTTCATTATGTATTTAAGTGTTCCTATTTATTTACTTCCTTACAAGAGCAGAGTTAGACACAAGGTCGGTTTTTAATGTGGGGAAAATCAGCTTCTATTAGAAGTCCGGGGTCTTGTCTCTTCGCAGTGTGGATTCCGTGGCTTGGAAACTCAAGTCAAGAATTTTTTCTCTCTGAATGGTGTGGGTTCTCTCGGTGATCAGGCAGTATGTTTTCAGGGCTATTTTTTACCTTTTATCATATTGAGAATCATGTTGGCTTGACCCCCACCTTCCAATCCATAGAATTTTATTTCACAATTCTTAGTAAATTAATCTCGGGCAGTTTTTTTCTGAAATTCTCAAGCTCTGAAATTTTTTTTCCTTTTCTTCTTCCTCATCTCTGATCACCTCTTTCAACAGGAGGGCCCATTGCCATCAGGTCTTTCACCAACACTTACATGGGAGAGTCCCTACTCCTTTTGCTTCCTTTGTATAATCAAGGTTTTTTTTCCCCAAAGGCCATCTATAATATAAATCTCACCTGTCTGTTTAAATGTATGTATGTATGTCTGCCTAAAACTTTTGACAGAGACGACGGAATTTCACAAGATCAGTATCATAAGCTGGGGTGACCCTGGCCACCCGAGGTGACTTTGAGCCTTTAAGAAAAAG
>NC_136523.1:38101436-38111436 GCF_053919585.1 Euprymna scolopes
TTTTCGATTTGCTTGGGATGGGGGCTTTTGTTTCTAAAAGTGTGGCTTAAGTTTCAATTGCTGGAAAGGTAAAAAATTCTGTATAGCCGTTTCAAGAATAATAAAAACAAACAAATGAAATCTTTTCAGTTTATTCGTAAGTGTTTTTTTGTTTGAATATTAAAAAAAAAAACATTTGTTTGTCTACACGGAATTTTTTTTTTTTCATACTAGAAAATTATTGAGATCACAAAATTATTTTATTTGGTGAAGAGTTTGTTTTAATTTTTTTTATGCTTTGTAAAATACACTTAAATATGAAATTTTAATTTATGCACATTTCATATTTATTATCACACAGCCAATTGATCACTAGGGGGGGGGGCCCAGCGTTGCCCGGGTGTTTGGAGGTGTGTATGTGTGTTGTTTATAAAAAAAAAAAAAAAAAAAAAAATTGGCCGGTAGGAAGGTAGGATTGAACCCCGAAGCCTTTGACGTGAAGGTGGAAACGAAATGGAAAAAACCTGAGACCTAGCCATCTCCGCCACGAGGGGAGAGGAATTGATAAGCGTGTTAAGTTAAGGCTTATAAAGTGAAATATACAGGTGCGAGGAAGTTAAGTGGCGTGATGTTTGACCTAGTTTTGTGCTGCGAGCCAGTTACTGTTTCCTCTGCCCCATCATTCGCTTTTCGAAGACGCGGCGATCGAAAATAGCTGGTAAAAGTCAGGCAAATTAAAGATAGCTGCGACCTCCGTTCTAAAGTCGTAGTTATTATGATTTAGACATGATATAAAAAGTTTTAAGAAGGAGCAAAGCAAAGCCGAGCAAGAAGGCAGACGAAAAAAGGCTTTTGCAGACATACACACATTTTCACTTTTATATTTATAGATTATTATGGTATATTGGGTGCAATATAATTTTTCAAATGAAAAAAAAAGAAAAAAATAAAAAAGAAAAATAAAAAAGAAAAAGAAAAAAGAAAAGAAAAAAGAAAAGAAAAAAGAAAAAGAAAAGAAAAAAGAAAAAGAAAAGAAAAAAGAAAAGAAAAAAGAAAAAGAAAAAAAGAAAAAAAAGAAAAAAAAAAAAAAAAAAAAAGACTTTGGTGCCATTAATTAGAATCCTAACTAGAACCAAATCATTTAGTACTGCAGACTTATTTGTTACCATCTAAGCTAATAACAGATGCCTATCAGAACTTTCATAATTAACTGACTTTACCATATAAATGCATATTTGTACATGTATAGAAGTGACAAGCTTAGTAGACTTATGCTTGCCAAGTTCCAATTTTTTTCAATTTTGACCCCTTAGCAACTATTTTTACCAGCTAAAAACCAAATCGAATTTGTTTCCCAGGTCCAAACCCCCTATATATATCAAGTTTCATGTCTATAAACCAAATATATATATATATATATATATATATATATATTTTCCCTCAAAACCTCTGGCCTTGATGGAAGGGAGACTAAAACTTGCTGATATGGTTTCAAATGATCTAAAATTACAGCAAGGGGAGACTTGATTCCAAATATTTCTCATGTTATATCTCCCCTCTTTTAGAAATAGGGTGCGATTATGAATATCTCCAGTATCAAATAATCCTTATACAATGTGAAATTACTCATATGAAAACCAAAGGGGAGTAAAAATAACATATGAGAGACATTTGGAATCAAGTCTCCCCTTGCTGTTATTTCAGATCGTTTGAAACCATAGAAGCAAGTTTTAGTCTCCCCTCCAAGGCCAGAGGTTTTGGCGAAATATCAGATATTTTATAATTCATACGCAAAACTAGGAAAATGACTATGATTGAAACATTTTATGGCTGTAAAACAGTGCCAAAAATAGGCTCTGGATGATCCTTTTAATGTGCGACCTTAAGGACAAATGTCACCATTGTAGAGGACTAGGATATATATATCCTAATCCCGTTACAAAAGAAAATAATGAAACGAATTGAATGAAGGAAACAAAACTCAATTGCTGTATAAAATAAACGTATCGTTTATTTACTGTTGAAAAATGAATGTTTTAGATATAACATGTGTTCATGTCCGCGCGTATGTAACCAATGTTCGTTGCGGGACTGGTGGTGTAGAAAGAAAAGGAAATGTGTGTTCATCTCACGTTCGGGTCACTATCGTTTGTTCGTGCGTGGGAAGAGAAGTGAGTAATGTAGTGGAAATGGGAATGATAGTCCAGTGTGTAGACAAAGAAAAGGATAGAGGGTTGACATCAGTTAAACTGTGCGCCATGTTAGCAGTCAGCTACGCGAAGTTATTCTCAGGGACAAGTTGTGTGTATATATATATATATATATATATATAGAGAGAGAGAGAGAGAGAGAGAGAGAAAGAAAGAATGAGAATGTCAATCCAGTTGATGGAGAGAGAAAGTGTATAAAGTGTACGTACGGTCTGTTAGCTTTTTGTCCCACATAGTAGCAAGTGGCATGAGGTACGTGGGTGCGCGCGCCTGCCGAAAAGGCACGCTGTCGGTCCATAGACCGCCCAGCTTGAAAGCTGGTCCGAAAAGGAAGATGCTGCTTATTGCTCTTGCTTTTATAATTGTTTCCGGTGGTCTTTTGCGCATGTGTGGATTTCCTTTGAAAGGGGAAGTGATGTTGTCCATGCGTGCGTATGTGTGCGCGTATGTGAGTACATGTGTGTACGTTAGCGTGTGTGTGTATACACGTGAATGTGAGTGTATATACGCGAACGTGAATATATGTACATGTGTGGACGTGCGCAAGTATATTTGAGTGCGCGTATGTATATGACAAGTAATATAGCTTGAGGTGAGAACGCGTGTTTTTGTGTGATACTAGAAAAGGGTCGCGCACCATTCACTATAACTATGCAATTCCTACAGCCATTAAACCTGACATAGTGACCCTAACCCGGCTCTACCAGCTCGTAAAATACGCTTAAATATATTTTAATTCATGCAGATTTCATATTTATTATTACTGAGCGAATTCTATATTGAATATTATATTGTACCTAATATATAGCACTGATTTAAAAATTTTTTTAAAATAAATTACTTGAATGCCATCAGCTAAAATCCAAACCAAAATGGTAAGTCACCCCGACTAGCCCAGCAAGCAGCAAAATCCTACTCCTTCACAGTAGAGATCCCTAGATGCCGGAAAGTCTTCTACTTAAATAGTTTCTTCCTTCAAACTGCTAGACTTTGGAATTCCCTCCCGGATCTCTGCTTCCCTGATTGTACTGACACACAGAAGTTCAAGTGTAATGTCAACAGACATCTTGCTGCTCAACTCCCTACATAGTATCCCTGCAAATTTTGTCCCAAATAGTAGCCCCTTACGACTTGGTGGCACTGTGCTTTGTTTGGGGTGAAAAAGCAATTAAAAAATCTATCTATAAAAGTGAGAATATACTCAACGAATATTTGATCTACAGACTTGAAATTTAGTATATAGGGTATTCAGACATGTAGAACATTTTAATCAGTTTTCATCTGGAAAAAAACAGCTGCTAAGGGGTAGAATTATTACAGAACCAATTCTCTTGCTTATTATATTGTACCTAATATATAGTAGTCTTCTCAAAAGTTAAAAAAAAAAACTGACTTGGGTGCCATCAGCTAGAACCGAAAGCAAAACATTTAGTGCTTTAGCTGCATTCCCTACGGATGCAGCTATTGGGAGATAGGTAAGAAAGATTAAATATTAAACGAATTGAAGAAATGAATTAAATTTTGGAATGCTGATAAAGCAGACACAATAGACCACTTGAAAGACATTTGACACGTTATTTCCGAATTACAGATTAAATTAATGCATAGAGTTTGTAAAAATTGGACTTGTAGATTACACAATATATGCTGGAGGGGGGGGCATATGCCAAAAATTTTATTTAAATAACAAAAATTAATCTTTGGAACAAAAAATATTTTTGTATAAAAAAAAATATATTTTTCTGAATTATTTTAATTATAAATAGTAAAAATATGTCGGCAAGTTGAAATGAACAGTTTGCATTTCAATTTGTGGATATATGTGTGTATGCATTATTCATCCATCCAAACAAAGATTTTTTTTTCATCATTAGAAACCATCATTGGAGCAGGGTTACTATTTCCTGTTAATTTCAGTGTTATGTGACCAGAGTTTATCAGTTGAATAAATTTACTGGCCACCCCGTTCATGTGATTTAACCCCATCAGATTATTTTCTTTAGGGATATGTAAAGTTGCATGTCTACGCTGATAAACTCGACACAATAGACCACTTGAAAGACAACATTCGACACATTTCCGAATTACAAATTAAATATTTACATGCAGACAGGCTGAGACACATCTACCGTTTTGTTTATATATGTAAATTACCAAAATATTCCGTGATGAAAAAGGAACAAACCAAATTATGTTCATTACCATTCAGTCTTTATTTCAAGACTTCCTCAGGGTTTTGAAAATACATTTGTTTGTAATGTGAAAAGGATATTTTTGTCCTATTTCAAAATGAAAAAATATATTGTTTGTTTTTTTCTTTAAAATTGATAACTTTCGTTTTTGCAAATTTTACAACTATTTTGAGTTTAGCTTAGTTTGGCAACTCATGCAGTTTCAGCAGGATGGAGCCAACTGACAATGTGCATGATCAATTTACTGACCACTCCGTTCATGCGATTTTTCTTTAGAGATATGTAAAGTCGCATATCTACGCTAATAAACCAGAAACAACAGACCACTTGAAAGACAACATTTGACACATTATTTCCGAATTACTAATTAATTTAATGCATAGAGTTTGTAAAAATTGGACTTGTAGATAACGATACAATATAGGGAGAGAGAGAGGGACGGACGGCGAGGGAGGGCGAGAGAGAGAGAGGGAGAGAAGGACGGACGGCGAGAGAGGGCGAGAGAGAGAGAGGGCGAGAGAGAGAGAGAGGGCGAGAGAGAGAGAGAGCGAAAGAGAGAGAGAGAGAGCGAAAGAGAGAGAGAGAGGGCGAAAGAGAGAGAGAGAGAGGGCGAAAGAGAGAGAGGGCGAAAGAGAGAGAGAGAGGGCGAAAGAGAGAGAGAGAGGGCGAAAGAGAGAGAGAGAGGGCGAAAGAGAGAGAGAGAGGGCGAAAGAGAGAGAGAGAGGCGAAAGAGAGAGAGAGAGGGCGAAAGAGAGAGAGAGAGAGAGGGCGAAAGAGAGAGAGAGGGCGAAAGAGAGAGAGAGGGCGAAAGAGAGAGAGAGAGGGCGAAAGAGAGAGAGAGAGGGCGAAAGAGAGAGAGAGAGGGCGAAAGAGAGAGAGAGAGAGGGCGAAAGAGAGAGAGAGAGAGGGCGAAAGAGAGAGAGAGAGAGGGCGAAAGAGAGAGAGAGAGGGCGAGAGAGAGAGAGAGGGCGAGAGAGAGGGCGAGAGAGAGAGAGAGAGAGAGGGCGAGAGAGAGAGAGAGGGCGAGAGAGAGAGAGAGGGCGAGAGAGAGAGAGAGGGCGAGAGAGAGAGAGAGGGCGAGAGAGAGAGAGAGGGCGAGAGAGAGAGAGAGGGCGAGAGAGAGAGAGAGGGCGAGAGAGAGAGAGAGGGAGAGAGTAATGCAGTAATATAATTCAAAGTAATGCAGTAATATAATTCAAACCGAGTAGAAAAGAAAAGCGAATGTTAGGATAATTGTATGAATGAATGAGAGGAAGAGAGATGGGAGGGGGGGATAGCAAGAAGACAGCAGCAGCCAATGAGAGGGACTGAATTCATTTGCTGCTGAAAACCTAAGGCTTTAACCAACACATTTGCCGCCATTTTGAAAAGCCCGGATTTCTGCTCATTAAGCAAAGAGTTTTCAAAGGCGACAAAACAGAAGAATGCGTGTGCGCACGGAGGGGGAGGGCGTTAAACATAGGTGAGTCAGCAGACGGCATTTAAAATGGTAAGAAGCGTTCTGAATTACAAAGAATTGGAGAGACATCGCACGAGAGAGAAACAGAGAGAGAGACAGACAGACACACAGACGCAGAGAGAGAGAGAGAGAGAGAGAGAGAGAGAGAGAGAGAGAGAGAGAGAGAGAGACTGACAGACAGATACACACACAAAGAGAGAGAGAGAGAGAGAGAGGAAAATAATGAGAGGCAAAGAAAGGGAGAAACAAAGAGGCACAGACAGAGAGAGGAGGGCAGAGAGGGAGATAAAGAAAGTGGAAAATAATGAAAGGAGAGAGAGAGAGAGAGAGAGAGAGAGAGAGAGAGAGAGAAGATTCATTCTCTTCATGGCATGCAATAGAGAGAAAAAAAAAAGGAATGGATGTTGAAAAGAAACAGAATTCTTCACTGCGTTTCATTTACACATAATCGTAATCACTATTAAGCAACCGACAATTTTCACTTATTAGACATTAGGATATCCGGCGGCGGCAGCGGACCGGGGGAGGGGAGTTACCGGTAACAAAATAAAAAAAAATATCTGTGCAACAATTTTTTTTTCTCTTCAATAAAACAGCCATGAAAAAAAAAACAAAAAAAAAAAAAATAAGAATTAAAAGAGCAACAGGAAACTATTTGGTTCTTACATTTTTTTTATGCCCCACTATCCTATAAATAGCACATCAAATAATTTATTTTTAAAATGTATAATATACTAGCCCGGGTGCCCAGCGTTGGGTTAGTAAAATGTAGAACAGTTGAGGTAGAAGGGTCAGTCCACAAGGAAAGACCAAGTAAAAGATGGGAAGGAAAGAAGTGATTGAAATGAACTGGAGAGAGAGAGAGAGAGAGAAAGAGAGAGAGGATAAATAAAGACCTGGCCATAGATCGGTTGGAAGTAAATTTATTGAAGTCATCCAACATATGCCCGTATTTAAAAGTGATGTTAAACGTAATGTTTCATAACATTAAAAATATACAGGTCGGTTGATAATTATAATAAGCCGGTACATCAACCACTGATCTCTTCAACAGGGCCCAAAAATGAGTCTCAAATCTAAAGGGTCCTGCACTATCGGACAAGCTCCAAGCTTCAACCCCCATCACTGCAATGCTGCATCGTTGTGCCTACTTTACAAATAACTAGTGGGGGTACCCGGCGTTGCCCGAGTGTGTAGAGTAAGGACCCCCCCCCTCAAAAAAAAAAAAAAAAAAAAAAAGTAGAATCAAAACAATAGTCAGTTTGGATGGAGAGAGCTGTTAAAAAAAAATGGTAGTAGGCAGGCTCGAACCCATAATGCGAAGGAGAAAAAGGTGAAGAAAAAAAAACAAAAAAAAAACTGACGTCTTTGCTAGTGCGTCCATGGCTAAACCGGAAGTTGCAAACGTTGAAATTAAGACTAGTCAATCGAACGGAGATGATGACTCCCCAAAAATGTCGGCAGAAAAACCAACCCCTCCTTGTAGAAAACTGGCGAGTTGAGAGTGAAGGAATTAATGTTTTTGGTAAATTTTTCGATATTTGTTGTCCGAAACGTCGAGCTTCAAAACGATACAGATCTCATAAGGATCTGTTGTGCGTGTCAAAAGTTTTTGGCAGACATACAAACACACATACACACTTTGCCTTTTATATATAGACTAGCCGGGAGTACCTGGTGTTGCCCGGGTGTTTGGAGGTGTGTGTGTGTTTTTGGGTAAATGAAACAAAAATCGTTGGCCGGGTGTTTGTTTAAAAAAAAAAAACAAAAACCCAAAGCCTTGACGCGCAGTTGGAAAATAATAAAGTGTAAAAAAAAAACCAAAAAAACATGCGACGTTTAACGGGAAGTGCCCATTTTTGATGACTTCATGACGTCAACTTTGAGTGCAGGACAGTGTTTTATTTAGCGCAAGTCTGTTCGCTTCTTTTTTTATACGAAAAAGCTTAACGCACATGCGGCGATCAAAAAATCTTGAATATTCATCTTTTGAAAGTCGGGCAAATTAAATAGACAGGAAACCCCAGTTGTTAACTCGTAGATATTATCATTTAGGCGTGATATAAAAAGTTTGGAGTCGACCGAGCACATCTCGGAAAAAAGCCTTTCTTGGACATACACAAATTTTTGCTTTTATATTTATAGATTTAGTAGAATGGCACTCTGATGAACTCCTAGCATTTGCGATTAGCAATAAACTAATCCCACTTCTCAAAGAGAAAGGACAAATTCTAGAAGGGTGGACCTCCATGAACCCCACTGTAAAATCAACAGTGACAGGATCATCACAGAAAAGGTCTAATCTCTTGATTTTAGGGGCCGAGAATAAAGGCAGTTTTGGAAAAATTACATTTATAAAGGGGAGATAAGTTATAATCACTTACTGAGACAGAAGACCAATCATAACATCAGTAAATTCTGTCTTTGGCCTTTTAGCCAAGATCAAAGCGTAGTATCTGTTCTTCAGATACTGAACTTCCATTTCTTGTTCTCTTTCGGTGGAGGAGCAGCCCTTCACAACTGAGACAATTTTTATTTTTCTACCTTTCTCCACGTTAAAAAACGACCCTGGTGTCTAACTCTGTCCCATGGGGAGGCATTGTAAATAGGTACAAGTTAATTTCTATTTCAGTCACGTAAATTATTTAGAGCGAAATGGGTTTTTCTGTAGCACTGAAGTTTACCCTTTGGTGTCTAAAATTAAAATGTTTAAATTCGTTTCTGCCCACCACAAATTCGCACAGGCCTGTATTAATGAAAACAAATATCTTGACCAGAGAATTTTCTGAATTTATTCAAAATAATCGTTATTGGGGGGGGGGGGGGCGGGGGCGCACTTCGATAAAGAAAAAGATTTATCTTCAAGAGAAACTTCTTGTATCATAGAATTGTTAATGCTGTAGATAAATCATGGTTAGTGTTCTCCATAGGTTTTGGTCCATTGTTGGTCTGATTCCTTTGAAGACAATCAGATGATTTTGAACTTGGTAAAATACATGGCGTGGGTTGCCATTACCTTCACCCAGCACAGTGGCATCCGACTCGCCTGTTTGCACCTATCCGTTGTCCTTAGATCATCCGCATAGCTGCAGTTGAATAACATAACTCTTAATACCATAGAACCGTTGATCTGCAAGAGATTCATCCTCCTCCAGGGCCTTCCAACGTCCTACTTCTAACCTCATCAGAGTTACCTTTTCCTAGATGCATCTTAGATCTTACCTGCATAGGTAGACAGAAATCTCTTGATACAAATTACGTCGTAGAATTATTTCCACTCTGAATTTGTGCTTCAATTCGTTCACTTTTGTTTAGTTTAAATAATTGTTTTTATTCACAGATATCTCCATAAAAACACTTAACGATAATGCTGAATCGGTTTGTGTAATGCTGACTGTGATAAAGACGTAATTATTGAAGCAACTTAGTGGATCTTCGAAGAATATAATTCTTAAAAGGAACATACAAAAGAATTTGTTTACATCGAACTTGAAATGATCATTCTCCTCCGTGGCCATACGTCTTGTTGCCGACGTCATCAGAGTTACCTTCTCCTTGATGCATGTCTTAACTACGACTAGGGGTGCATACCTCTCCCAGTGAATTAATGCACCTCCAGATACCAATCTGGAAATTTCTCATAACTGTGCGGTACATACAGCGCCTAACTTTCCCAAATGGTCACCCATCTTGTACCGGCCAGGTTCATTGTTGCTTAACTTCGGTGATCTGGTGGGAACCAGTGTGTCAATGTGATAGTGCCGCGTATCAACGTACAAACTCCAGACTAATCTGGCAAGCAGAAAAATCACACCCCTTCACTGTTAAGATCCCTATATGCTGGGAAGCATTCTGCTATGACAGTTTATTCTATCAGACTGCTAGACTTTAGAATTCCCTCCTGGTTTTCCAACTGCAGTGACATGCAGAAGTTTAAATGTAATGTGAACAAACCTCTTTCTGCTTAACTTGCCTTTAGTCCCATTAGATATGATTCCAAATTACATTTCTGAATTTTGGGAAATGAGGATTTGTGAAAATGACACTCAAAGATGAGAACAGTAGTCCAAAGAATCTAAATGATACGAATGATTCCAATGAGTAACCCCTTATTTGGGATAAAAAGGAGTATATATAATATATGTATATATATATATATA
>NC_136523.1:38116436-38118936 GCF_053919585.1 Euprymna scolopes
CTGTGTACCATTACAAATATAGTGTTTTGATCGGCCATGATTTATAAAGAAAAGGAAGACAGCTCAATTCGGAGAATCAAGTGGCAGGCGACCCCGGGAAAGAGAAACATTCGATGGGTTGCGCACGCACAAACAGATGGATTCCATGTGAGGAATGCGTGACTTTTCACCACTGCCTAATGGAATGCATAATTTGACCAGAACAATGTAAGAGGATATCGGTCAAAGGAGTGAAACAATCAACAATAGGAAATATTAATCATTCCAGTGAGAAAAGAAAGTTTATATAAAGAAATCGTCACAAATAGAAAAGGGACAGTAGGTCAGAGAGAAGCAAAGCGTCACATTTCTTCACTGCCAACATCCAACCCAACCCCACACCAACCTCTTGCGCCTTCAGAAATATAAAAACATAAGTTATCTAATATAATGTCTGTCTGTCCATCTATTTCCATATTTTCAAACTATCTCTTCCGAAATTAAAAATCGCATAGCGGCACTAGGGGTCTCAAATGATTGGGGTTTTTTTATGGACCATTCTTTTACAGGTCTTTAGATGGTTAAAACAGTTTTTAAGGTGGTCAAAACTGAAAAAATCGTTATACATCTTGTACATTAATGTTAATTTATTTTTAATTTTTATTCCGTTCATATGTGTATCACATTGGTGCAGTGGTAACGTCACCAGCTTTGAATGCTACAGTTTTGCTTTCAGTTTCGATTCTAGCTGAGGGCACCCAAATACTTTTTTTTTCACTTTTGAAATCACGACTATGATAATATATACAAAATTTGACAAATTAAAGTATCACATTTAAGCATATTTTACGACCGGGCAAAGCCGGCCCCATCTTAGCAACTTATAATCAAAAGCGGATTTGTTGGTATGAAATAAAAACAATATATTTTCATAGATCAACTGTGTTGTGTTTAACTCGCTGTCAGTGTGTATATATCGTGAACCAACAACCAAAATAGAGATCAACAGTTATATAGACTGGAAAATGCATTTTAAACAACCAACTGCAGCGAATACATAACACGTAGACCTAACATGTAAAGAGTATGTCACAAGGAACATAACATTTATTTCCAGGTACATTCCTGAATAAAATGCAATTCCAAACATGCTCTCTAATGTTATTCATGTCTCTAATGTGATCGTCTTTTTTTATAGTCTTTCTTTTTCCCTATCGGTAACATCATTTTGCATGCATTTGTATATGTGCGTCTGCACTGTTACACCTGCTCTCATCTTGTCAAGCTTAGAAATTCGTACATAATCTCTAATCAGACACATTATTTAATTGTTCTCATTCTGTCAGCCATGATTGAACACTCAACCGATACCAGATTGTCATTTAGACTACTACTACTACTGGACTTAGTACTTTTGGAAAAATTAGGTACAGTAGTTTGTATTTAGGGGAGGGGGACCTCTGACCTGCAAAAAGTGCCTGTGCAGCCCCATCGACATTCTCCGTTGAAGGCACCACAGGCGATTAGCAATAAACTAACCCCTTCTCAAAGAGAAGGGGTAAGGCCTGGGAGGGTGAACCTCCTAGAACTGCACATGACTTTACTCCCACTGCAAAATAAACAGGGACTGATCATTACAGGAATGGTCTAATGTCTATTGATTTTTGGGGCTGAGGATAAATATCCCAGAGTTTGTAGTTGAGGTACAGTAGTTAAATGTCATTGATTTGATATTCAGTCCAACCTTTCAAGAAGTGTGGTAAAGGCGCGGTGGGGGTGTTACAAAACAAAATGGTTACATTTTGTTTTTGGGAGGTGGTGGACAAACTAAATGGCCAACTAAATGAGCTAGATAGCACTTCTTTCCACTGTGCTATGGGTCCAAATAAAAGATTTTTTTACAAGTCTTAAACCTATTTTATTTTTTTTCATGCATAGTGCAAAAGGGATAGAGATAGATTACCTTTGAAGCCGTCCAACACATGCCTTGTCACCTGGCATGTGTTGGACAAGGTGACAAGGTGCATGAGGGACCAGGCGAGGGGCGGGTCTGATAAGGATGGATTTGAAAGAAAAGGATAAATAAAAAAAAAAATTAGGTTAGCTTGAAAGTTAATTTCTAAAAGGTGTCCCAATACATGCCAACATGTAGAACAGTTGAAATGGCATGGTCAGTTAGTGGTGAAGAGGCGGGGTAGTAAAAGAAAACCATGTGCGGAAGTGATAAAGATAAATTTGATAGAAAGAAGGCTTAAAAATTTACTTTCACCATGACTAATCTTTGTGCAAATTTAAAAAAAAAAAAAATTCCAAGGCATGTTATTAAGTATGAACGGATGAAAGATTTTGGGGGCAATTTTACTCCTATAATGTCTCCTGGGGGAAACAACTAGAGTTCCTATTTACAATGCCTCCCCACGGGACAGAGTTAGTTAGACACCAGGGTCGTTTTTTAACGTGGAGAAAAGGAACAAAAATAAAAATTGTCTCAGTCGTGAAGGATTTCTCCTCGACTGACAGA